>NC_136502.1:40479733-40524733 GCF_053919585.1 Euprymna scolopes | reverse complement strand
TTGGCTGTGACAAAATATAAATTATGTGCTTTTTATTTTTTATTCTTGAATTGTTAGATGTGGTAAGTTTTTACATTTTCCCCTCCTTTTTGCGCAACCGACATGAAGAACAAATGATAAAAAACACACACACAAAAATCCCTTTGTTTTTATGCAATTAAATTAATTTTGCACATTTGCCAAACGAAAATCATTTTGAGAGAGAGAGAGAGAGAGAGAGAGAGAGAGAGAGAGAGAGAGAAGCGGGGTATTAGATCGATATAATGTATCTTTTTCTCTCATATCAAATGCCACCACTGTTTTTTGTTTTGTTTTTTTTACGTAACGCATCAGAACTTTCAATAATCGGATTTTCTATATCCTCATCATAATCTACTTGCTTTGTTTTTTTTTGTTTTGTTTTTTTTTTTATACTAGCCTGGTTGCCTGGCGTTGCCCGGGTGTTTGGAGGTGTGTGTGCAAAAAAAAATTTTTTTTTTTTTAGTGGTAGTAGGCAAGCAGGCTCGAACCCGTACCGCGAAGAAGGCAAGGAAGGCGAATCCCCCCCTCAAAAATCCTGACCTCTTTGCTGTTGTGCCTATCGCCAAACTGGAAGTGATGTAGGTTTAAATTAAGGCAAGACAATCGAAAAGAGGGGATGACTTTCGAAAATATCGGCGAAAAAAGCGATCCCTCCTTATAGAAAAGTGCCCAGTTGAGAGTGAAGGAATTAATGTTTTTAGCCAATTTTTCGATATTTGTCGTCCGAAGGGTCGAGCTTAAAAATGATACTGATCTTGTGAAAATTTGTCGCCTCTGTCGAAAGTTTTACGCAGGCATACAAACATACATATATACATTTAAATATGCAGGTGAGATTTATTTAATAGAAGATATATATATATATATATATATATATATATATATATATATATATATATATATATATATATATATACTAGCAGGCTGCCCAGCATTGCCCGGTCGTAAAATATGCTTAAATATGATATTTTAATTACTGTAGATTTTGTATTTATTATTATACTAGCCTGGGTGCGCGGCGTTGCCCGGATGTTTGGAAGTGTGTGTTGAGAAAAAGAAAAGTTGTAGTAGGCAGGCAGGCTCGAACCAGTAACGCGAAGACAGAAAAGAATCTGACTAAACACCGAAAAAGGTGAGTGTAAGGTTGAGCAAAATAAATTAAAAAAAAAAAAAAGAAGGAAAATTGCGAGTGCAAAAAAAAAAAAAAATTAGGAGTAGTAGGAGAACCTGGGGAAAAATGAGATAGCGGGATAAAACGAGACACCACAGATAACTGAAACAGATATATATATATATATATATATATATATATATATATATATATATATATATATATATATATAGAGAGAGAGAGAGAGAGAGAGAGAGAGAGAGAGAGAGAGCTTTTTTGTGAGGAGTCTGATCAAGAGATCAGGTGGTAACGCTTTGCCGCTAACATCTACCATTATTTTATTCAGCCTCGTACATCAAAAAGGGGTAAGTATTCAAAATTTATCTATGTTGATCTGTGTCGAACTGTACTCTGAGAGTTCAGAAAGCTGGGTAGCCTGTCAAAGGGACTGTAGGAAATGGGCACACTACGGCTGTGCAGGTCAAGATGAATGCAACAAGACCCCAATCTTCATTTGTGAGCTCTGTGAAGACTGACTTATTCAGACCAAGATCCGTCTCGTTTTGTCCCAAGCATGGGGGAAAACGGGACAATACAGTTAGCTAAATAAATCATCTGTATTTATTTTGAAAATAATTTATCATCTTTTTTTTATTGTGGCGTTGTTTTCCAATACTTTGAATGTTCAGTACACAGAATATGGTTTATATGTCAATGCTACCTTTGACTCGACAGTTCTTTTTCCCTTAAGTATCTCGTTTTGCCCCAGGTTCCCCTAAGCAGGCTCAGATCTGTAATGCGCCAGAGGAAAAAGAGGAGGAAAAAAAAAACAAATGGTCTTACCGATGTGCCTACCATAGTTGGGACGTCACGGGCGGTTGAAACACTGCTTTTTATGTGACGTCGTGGAAGTGAGAGTTGAATGATTTGCAAAAAATGTCTGCGAAAAAACTGACCCTCTTTGTAGAAAACTGCCCAGTTCAGGGCGAAGGAATTAATGTTTGTGGCCAATTTTTTATATTTGTCGTTCGAAGGGTCGAGCTTCAAAATAATACTGATCTTGTGAAAATCCGTCGTCTCTGTCGAAAGTTTTTACAAGACATACATACATACATACATACATGATGATTGCAACGTCTTGTCAGACGAGTGCCACTCCCACATACATTTAAAATCCATGAGCCCAAATGTCTGAGGGAGTATCTATACAAATATGATGTTACAGAGTCCTAGCTTTGTACGACAGCTAAGTCTCTCTCTCGGTTCAAAATGTTGAGATCCAGCAACAAGCAAGAGCAAAATAGCCAGCAACAAATTAAACTGCAGACCAGCTTAATGCGGGTACTGGTCTTCCGCTTTATGGTTTTTTAAATCAGAGATTTGCTTCTCCTAGAAAGGTTGCCTTCACCACGGCTTATGGGAGTCCTCTCTACCCCAACATACATACATACATACATACATACATACATACATACACACATTCACACATACATTTAAACAGAGAGGTGAGATTTATATTATAGATTATATTGGACCCAATATATAGTAATGATTTTAAAAGTTAAAAAAAGAATGACTCATGCGCCACCACCAAGAATTGAAACCAAACTTTGACGTTAATATCTGAACTAAAAAGATATGTTTGCTGCAAGGCTAAAAATTAAAACATGAACCAATACCTATTACGTTACGCATGCATATTAGTAATGCCGTCATTCAATCTTCACTTGGCAAATTCCATTTCTTTAATTTTCACAATTTTGCACCGATTTTCTCCGGCTAAAACTCAGATATAAAGTTCTGCATGGGTTTGAATACCCTATATATTAAGTTTCATGCCTGTACATCAAAAACTTACAGAAGAGTTTGGTAGGCAACATTTTTTAA
Organism: Euprymna scolopes; assembly: GCF_053919585.1. Lineage (NCBI taxonomy): Eukaryota > Metazoa > Mollusca > Cephalopoda > Sepiida > Sepiolidae > Euprymna > Euprymna scolopes. The sequence continues at coordinate 40,521,714 of NC_136502.1, read as the reverse complement.
ACGAATATATATATGCATACATAAATATATATAGAAAAAGGTTTGTGTTTACTATAAGCTTTCTATGCAAATATTACGCAAGTATAAATCATGTAGAATATCTGCATGAATATAATTACACATAATAATTAACTAAAGATGATCGTCTCATAAGAAAATCAAAAAAACTAATAGGGAATTAATTGAAATAAATGTTTAAAAGAATATGCAAATTAGCTAGATCTTTTGCAGATGAATGCAATTCCATGACTCATATATAACTAACTTGTATTTTCTTTTTAAATAAATAGAAATTATAGGAGTACAGATTTATAAACAAAACATGCACAAAAACTATATATCTATATCTATATATTTATGGAAATATGTTTTTTGGTCGTCCGACAATTTTAAATTCATCCTTGTCCGACATGTCTGTTTGTCTGTCCACACTTTTCTCAATAACTACGCCTTGGAATTTTTTGAAATTTTGCACAAACATTAAACATGATATGAATAAAAAGTAACAGAACAGATTTTTCGGGAGAACTCCAGTTGCCCTCCTAGGGGTGCCTTTCGGATTAAAATGGCTAAAATTGACACTTTTGTGCTTATTAAAAAAATTGATGCCTTGGATTTTTATAAAACTTTCTGAAAAGTTGTAACTAACTAATTTCTATATAATTTTGTTTGTCTATACTTCACGATAACTCCAGGGTGTGCTCCAGGGGCTCTTTTAGTGCTAATAAAAACACTTCATTTTTGGGACTATTTTACTATATTTGCCCCAAATTTTCTATGGATGTCTATTTAGCAGTTTTGCATGGTGCTGAACTCAAATTTAAATATGTTAAGGCCTTGAGGACTTTGGGGGCTAAATGGGAGGAGGGAGCAAATGATGAACAGTAATTTCTTTTTTTTTTTTTTTTGCATAGTGCAGAACTCAAATTTACATATGTGAAGGCCTAAAACTGCACCGTTTGTTCATTTTCACCAGGATTTGACGTCCCCTGTGGACTTTTGGGGCTAAATGGGGGCGGGGGGTGGGGCAATGCTGAACTTAGTCATTTTTTTAAGCCTCGTTCACTGTGCTCTCACGGGGGACCATGCACGCTTCACTTGTTTCAATTATATTTCACCTTTTATTTATTCTAATCCTTAATTTATGAAGCTCAATGTAATTACAGAGCATATTATAACAAATAAATGACAAACGTCTATGTTCTAAATTTCATAATGTTGATTATCTTACAATTTATTCCTTTAAGTATGTTGGCATTCACAATTCTTGACAGCAACTGTTTCGTACCTCAAAATCGTTCATTTAATTATTATATCAATCAATGAATCTATTTTGCCCTTAACTCCTCAAAAGAAATAGCAACTATCAATCCATGAAAATAAAATAAAATAAAATGCATTTAGACATGACTACAAAATCCGGAAATTGAAAGAGAAGTTGCAATTACCTTTGGTGTAATAAACGAAAAAATAAAAGGTAATTCCAACTTCTCTTCAAATTTTCGGATTTTGTAGTCATGCCTCACTATGTCAGATTTAATAGCTCCGTTTTCAAGGTATGTAGCTGTAGGAATTTGACAGTCGTAGTGGATGGTATATGACTAATTTCTAATTGTTCTTTTTGGTATATATTCCCAGGACTTGCTGCTGCATTCGTTGTTCAACTTTTTGCAGATTGTCCAGTGGAGATATTTACATACTTCCTTGTGTTGGGTCGTATAGTAGTTATCACCCAACAGAACCTTAAAGTTGAATGTCAGTTGGCTCACACCCTCTACTTCTGTGTAGCAGAACCTGCACTTGCTGTCATTGCTGAGTCCACTCATTGGAATGGAATATGGAATAAGAAAATGGTCACCATATTCCATAAATAACACCACATCTCAATTACTAAATAAGAATCAATTTTTATTCAAAGGAAAACTGAAACAGTGAGAATTGTTCACTCGGCTGACTTTTGTGAAAATTCAGATACTTCCAATTTTTGTGAAATTTTAACAATCGGCATTAGATATCAATTAGTACATCTCAGGGACGTGCAGAGGGGTGGTGGTGCTAGAGGTGCCCAAGTACCTGCTCCTTTTACTCTTGTTTTGAAAATGCCCTTTTCAGAGGAATGTATTTCAGGCCTGTGCCCCACCGAGACGGTGTTAATTACTATATTTTTGCTGTTTTTTTCACTTGAGCACCTGCCCTGAAAAAGTTCTTTGCACGTCACTGCTCTATCTCTACTATTACATAAACAGAACTTCGTGTGTGTGTGTGTGTGTGTGTGTGTGCGCGCGCGTGTGTGTGTTCTCTGTGGATTCAGAAACGGCTGGGACGAGTTTTTTTTTAATTTCACACGAAGGTAGTTCATGTGTCTGGGAGTGTTCTTACATAGTTTTTCCATTGGAATGCATCCGTTAAGTATTGAAAATCGAAAAAAATCCGATTAAAGAAGGAAAGTTCGATTTGGACTGAAGTTAACACTTTTATACAACTCAGCATCGCAAGTGCATTTGGGAAGTGTTATCACCGCACAAGCAGAAAGACCCATATAAAATCAACTGTAGATTCTTTTATAAAACGGGCACATTCGAAATGAATGTTTCTTTTTAGAGCACAATTGAACCATGCTACTTGACTTTTGTACATTTAACTTTAATTCAAGTGATTATGTAAAAATAATTTTTAAAAATCAACAGTTGGTTCTTTGATAAGACAGGGGCGCATTCAAAATGAATGTTTCTGTTCAGAGCACAATTGAACCATGATACTTGACTTTTGTATTTTAAACTTTAAGTGAAGCCATTATTTATGGATAATTTTATAAAATCAACAGTAGATTCTCTACAGTGCAATGTAGATTACAATCCATTGTGAACTAAGTCACTGCATGGAGGCATGTGAAGCTTCCTCTTGGTATCCTGCTTGGGAAAATCTCTAACTAGAACAGATAATCAATCGATTTGATTAAAAATGAGCAACTTCACCGATTTTGATGACAATAAAACTATGGTAGTTGATTACCATTCAATTTCAGACAACGTCGGATCTCCCTGCTACTATTCTCTAAATGTTTGTTTCTTTAGAGTATTTTAAAGAGATTTTAGGAAGTATGATATAGACACAATCTTCCATTTGATAATTTAATTGTCTTAAATTTATCCATAGCCATTAAACACCAATTAAATTTCAATTAAACTTAAGTCTTAAATTTTAGACGCTTTCTAGAATCAAAATTACCAAAGGGATTTTGATCAAAATTGGAATAAGGATTCTAGACATAAGATTTAGTAAACTTATATTTTGATTAGAATTTTTGTAAATAAAACAATATCTCCACGGCTAAATAGATATCGACTTTTATTTAAGGGAACACTGAAACACAACGAGAATTGTTTGGTGGGTTGTCGGTAAACGAATACTCTAGGAGTTCCATTCAAACTGGCTACTGAGAGTGAAACGGCGAGCACAGGATGGCATGTTATCAAGAGATGTTCTAAAAAGGAACTGATTTGAATTGCGTTTTTTGATATAAAGACACGTCAATGTGTAGTAATCTTGCCTTTGTGTAAATCTATCATAACACCCATGCAGTTAACAGTCCAGGCTTGAGTGCTTTAGCATGAAACCAAACCACGACTTGATCTAATGCATGTTACTTGCACATACACTTAAACAAAATAGGTCTCTCATGTAATAATTAGGTTGGTGCAAAAATAATGTCGTTTTTTATGTATAAAAACAGACCGAGGAAGTGCCTTAGTTGGCGAAGTGAAGTGGGTGGTTGAAGGTCTTGTAGAGCTTTCACCTTTTCCGGTAACGGAGATATACCGTCTTGGCTGATAATGTGGCCCAGGAAAACTAGTGACGACGCACCGAAAACACATTTACCAGGGTTAATCCTAACCTGGTATTGCTGAAACCGTTCGAATAGTCGGCGGAGGTGAGTGACATGTTCCTTAGGTGAGGCACTTGCTACGAGAATGTCGTCTATATAGTTATAGACGAAGTCCAAATCATGCACTACTTCGTCTATAAAGCGCTGAAAAGTACTAGTGGCATTACATAAACCGAAAGGCATAGTTAAAAATTCAAACGCTCTGAATGGAGTTGTTACTGCCATCTTTGGTATGTCAGCTGGATTTACTGGGATTTGATAGTAAGCCTTGACCAAATCTAGTTTGGAAAAGGTCTTACAACAATGCAACGAGGAAGCAAAATCCTGTATATGTGGGATTGGGTAACGATCAGGTATCGTCATGGCATTGAGTTGTCGGTAGTCCCCAGTCGGACGCCAATCTCCACCACGTTTTGGGACCATATGCAAAGGGGAAGCCCATGGACTGGATGAGGGGTGTATTATTCCCAACTGTAGCATATGATTGAATTCAGCCTTCACTGCTTTAAGTTTATCAGCAGAGAGATGACGAGGGCATGAGAACACAGTAGCACCTGTGGTCTCAATGTGGTGTTTTGTGGTGTGCGTGGGTTTGCTCACCACAAAATTTAGGTTTGTTAATTCCAGGTAAGAGTGTAGCAACTCGTGGTAAGGATCATTTGAAGCAGCAATGAAAAATACTGAGCTGATAGATGGGACATTTGGCATTATGCCAGGGATGGAAAGTTCCGTACTAGTGTTTATCAGCCAGTGTCTGCGCATGTCTACCATTAAATTAAAATGATGCAGGAAGTCCGCGCCTAGGATGGAGTAAGGTAAATCCGCTACGATAAAAACCCATGTAAAGTCTCTCCGTAATTCCAAGTCCAGAGAACGAGAAATTTGACCATACGCGGGGATGGGGGAGTGATTTACCACCTGCAGTGTGATGGGCGACACTGGAGGCTTCTCTGTGAGAAGTTTCAGTGGCCAGATACTGCAGGCTGCTCCGGTATCAACCAAGCAACGTGCTTGCGATAGGGAGTTTGTGATAAAATAGGCACGGTTGTTGAAAATATCCCATGGAGAGCCTGCGGTGCTCAGCTCCCCAGACCTTAGTTATATATATATATATATATATATATATATATATATATATATATATATATTTTTTTTTTGAAAAGTTCTCTTTTCTGTATCGGTTGTCTCTTACTTGAGTGTATATGTGTACGCACATGTGTGCGTGCTTGCGTCCTTCTTAGCCAAAGCAAAAAAATGTTTAGTCACTATTTTTTTTTCTTTTTTTTTAAGAAAATGTTTTGGGCAGTTGACTTTTCGTCCTGTTTTTGTTGTTGGTGTGGTTGTTCCACAAACGGAGTGTGTTCATAAAAAAAGGTATTTACTTACGCGTGGAAAAGGCGTTTACTCTTTTTTTTTAGGGCTGACATTTGTTTTGTGTTTCTTTTTGTTCTTTTTTTGAACGCTCTCGCAGTCTATCGCTTATGGACTGCTATGTGATGTGGCAGCGCGCATTTTCTTCCGAGAGAATATATCGACCACGTGCGTCAAAAGATGTGGCGCTGACCCCTTAAAATATTTTTATGTATATATTTATTCTCGGGTTAAGAAAATGGCAAAGGTCCAGTGCATAACAAGGAAATAGCACCTTTTTCTTTTTTTTTCTTTTTTTGTTTGTCGAACTCGAATTTTTTTTTTTAATTCGATATGAAGTCGACAGCTCCGTGTTTATATTTCTCCGTGAAACTGTGAGAAATGCGTTTCGTTAGCATGTTTTTAGCTTTTTTTTATGTGACACGTGTCTTTGTCCATATTTCGGCTTTTTAGTTTATCTTGTTCGACGAGAATGTTTTGTCTTTATTTTCGGCGAAAAGAATGTCCAGAGTTAGAACAGTGTTCTAGAAAATTCTCAAGTGATAAGTGACATTTAAAGGTTGTTTTCGCTCGTCAGTGTAAAATGCCGTTTTTTTTGTGGGGGGGTCGCTGGTTTTTCTATGCTGTGTCGGGTTTTACAAAAAATGAAGAAAAAGGTTCGCCGTTCAGAATTGCTTGTATATCACGAGGGGGTTGCCATTTTAGGGAGTTGAGTTGGTGCTTTTCGGGCACTCCCTAATAAAATAAATAATTCAACACAAGCTACTGAATAAACAACTTCGTAAAACTTAACAAGGAAAAGGTTTATTGAAGCAAGTCAGGGTAAGATGCCAAAAATATATAACTCGGATAAAACTTGTCTGCCTTTGCACGGTAGTTATTCCCAAGTGGGAATGGTTGATACTGGTGTAGGCAGAGAGGGAGAGTGAGAAAACAGGTCCACTCTCTTTGGCATCTGACTGGAAAAGGAGGAGTTTTTCTCGTCCAGAACGGAAGCAGTTAGAGTTCCTTAGGGGGTAAGGAAGGTTCCTGCGCTATGCCTCTGATTGGTCAGTATGTGCCATATTGCACAGTCAGGGGAGGCACTGACGCACAAGAAAAAGAGTTGTTTCTTCTACAATATGTATATAGACATGTGTATTTCACTTGTTTTCATTTTACTTCAGTAATTCCTCAAAAATCAAGGTCCCCCTTTCTGGGGCTAACAATTTCTGTATGAGATACATAGTTATTGTAGTGTTCAATCTCCTTTCCCCTCTGAGTTAGTAAATCAGTAAAGAATACTAATTTTCTAATACGTTATACTAGATCTTTCTTGTTGTTTCTTGGTCTTACCGAATTCCAGGACAAGAATTAATCTAGTCTGGTGGAGTATCCATCTATGTGCTATTAATTGAGGGAACATCACTATAAGGTGCACTATTCCTCATATGAGCCAGTGTATAGCCATGTGGAGTGCATTTTATTTAGACTTTCAATGTTATTTTGAATATTTGGTTAAGGTTTACTTGTAGGGTAAAGTTTCCTCATGTCAGGTTTTCCTTGTAGAGATAGACCAAAGACACTTCAGGATGATGTCCAGTAGGTAATTCAAACTCTCTTTTTTTGTTTTGTTTTATTTTACTTCAGTCGAAGTTTTCAGAAATCCAGGGGCCCACTACCTGGGGCTAACACTTGAAGTTTATATGAGATACATAGGTATTCAAATGTTCCATTAAAGTTTTTTTTTATCTCTTAAACACTGAGTTAGTAAAAAAAATTGAGAACATAATATTTCTCTTCCCAATCAACCATTTTCATGTGTTTGTAATATATCTTTCGTTTTTGGTCTCTTGGTCTAACTGGATTCCAGGAAAAGAATTTATCTAGTCTGGTGGAGTATCCAGCTTCGTGCTATTACTTGAGGTAACATCACTTGAAGAAGGTGCACCATTCCTCGTAAAAGCTAATATGGGTTAGACATAGTGTGGAGATCTTATTTGGGCAGCGAATACAAAATGTGATTTTGAATATTTGGTCAGGGTTTACTTTTAGGGAAAAGTATCATCATGCCAAGTTGTTGTGACAAACCCCTGTATAGAGAAACATTAGCCACTCGAGGACAGAGTCTAGTAGGCATTCAAGTTCTTTTTTTTTTTTTTTGTATTTTACTTCAGTAAACTTTAAGATATCAAGGGGCTCCTTCCTGGAGCTAACACTTGATTCCGTTATGATTTAAATTTATATCCGAGGGCTCTTTTAAGAATAGATACTGTTCCCTTTATGGCTGCTATCTGTATTTCATTACAGCTTGATTTTCCAGGGATCGCTTCTAAGTATGAAGGTTCTTTTAAGCCAGTTGCGCCTATCACAATCGGTATAATGTTTATATCTTTCAGAGACCATGTCGTTTTTAGATCATTTTTTAGGTCCTGATATTTTGTTATCTTTTCCCGTTCAGCTCTGTTAAGACCGAAATCATTTGGGACTGTGACATCGACAATGAGTGCAATTCTTTCAGGCTTGTTTCATATAACAATATCTGGTTTGATGGCCTTGTCTTTTATGTATCTGCCTGCCTGAATGTCTTTGTCATAGAACACGGTCATATTTCTGTTTGATGTTATTGGTGGTGGTTCATGTTCCCAAATGTTCGGTGATCTGTCAAGTTGCACCTCTCCACAGATCTTCCAATGGAGGTACTTGCATACTTTGTTGTGACGAGCAGTGTAATGGCCATCTGCCAATAAGATTGGGCATGCAGACATTAGATGGCATGCACTTTCAATCGCTGAGTGGCAAAACCTACACTGCCCATTTGTTTGTAGGCCAGCCATTTTTTTTAGTCCTCTGTGTATATATGTGTGTGTCTGTTTAGTGTATATTTTTGTATTTGTTGAGGAATGTACAATTTCCACATGTTTCTGCAGTATATTGATTACCATTTGTTGTTATGTTGTATTTTACATGTTTTTTCTTTTCTTTTTATTTTACTTCCTTTTATGAAGAATAATTAAATTATGGAGTTTGACGGAACAGTACCTGATAGGTAAGTCCCTACTGTCACTAACATTTGTATATTTATGTATTTAAAAATGATTCAATAATAACGTTTCTCTGTATAATTAAAACAAAAAAAAACTATTCTGCTTGATATCTGAGATATGGGTGGGTATATGTGTATATGTATATACATGCGTATTTCATTGTTTTCATACATGATCTGATAGTAGATTTGTAGAGATATAGAACAAGCTGTTCTAGACTAGATAGATGAACTATTATAATGTGAATAGTTCTGACAAACAAGTAATAATAAGAGTTTATTAACAAATTAAGAAAACGATTGTTGAGGTGTAAGTAATTGTTTGAGCATAAAGTCATCCACAACAAGAGTCGCCCTTTATTTACAAATTATCATCATCATTATTATTATTATTATTATTATTATTATTATTATTATTATCATGATGATGATGATTATTATTATTATTATTAGCGGGACCTGTGGAAATTCCACAGGGGACTGATTTATATGTAATGTATTGATGTTGACATTCTGTAGATATTCAACGTAAATAGTGACGCTTTGATATTATTGTAGCTATTTTGTTAAAACTGCAAAAGTATTTATCCAAGCTAGCAAGGACACCCGGCGTAGCCAGGTCATAAAATACACTTAAATATGATATTTTAATTCTTGCAGATTTCGTATATATTATTATAGAGTTAATGTTCTATCGATTTTTATATATTATAAAGTTGTGATTTCAAAAATAAAAAAATATATCTATATGACTTGATTCATCATCTTGAATCAAAACCGAATCCTAAACTTATATATATAAAGCTGAACGTCTGGGTGTGTGTGTGTGTGTGGTCACGAATAGGCTTCTATATGGTTGACCATTATGGAAAACTGATCACATATAATGATAGAAGATGTATTGAGACACAAGAATGGGTATGTTTGATCTGGCAGAACGGTGGTTCATTAAAATTGTGGGGTCTGCGTTCGCACCTTGTCCACAAAGTATGGAAAAAAAATTTTTTAATGAAAAGAAAACGTTTACAAGTGTTTTTGATATAGATGTACATAATAATACTTTGATAAGTATGTTTTAACTTAAATAGGGATGGTATACTAAAATTGTGGGGTCTGCGTTCGCGCCTGGCATCCATAGAATCGAAATAGGCACAAACTTTAATAAAGACTTTTCATATCTATCTGCGTAAGTATACTTTGATAATTTAGGTTGGAGAAATATGGTATAATAAAATTATGGGGTGTTTGTTTGCGCCTGACCTCCATAGAATGGAAATATGTCATAAACTTTAACAAGATTTTTTAATATAGATCCACAGAATATTGTACTAAGTGTTTTAGTGTGAACATGTATGGTATAATAAATTATGGGGTTTATCTATTTTATTTTTATTTTCATCATATTTTGCTTTGGTTTTGATACCCCCAAAATCGAAGTTATCTCTTTACAACCCTTCCTTTTCATAACCTATCATACTTTCATAAATCAGAGTCCATTTTCTGTAGGCTGTTTTTAAACTCAGTCAACGACGGATACTTTTGCTAGTATATATATATATATATATATATATATATATATATATATATATATATATATATATATATATATATATATATATACGTTTTATTTTTTTATTACCGTATCTTTCTGTTAAGTTACATTATTGTTTCAGCTACCCGGCCGTTTTTTTGGCCGTCTGTAGCTTCCTCAGGCTTTTACAGACATGTTCGTTATCTACTATCTACTATCTACTATCACTCTTTTATCCCATCATAACGAACATGTCTGTAAAAGTCTGAGGAAGCTACAGACGGCCAAAAAAAACGGCCGGGTAGCTGAAACAATAATGTAACTTAACAGAAAGATATGGTAATAAAAAATAAAACGCATATTTGCTCTACAACAGTATTGAGCACTTTCTTCGGGTTTTTATTAATTACCATTTCTACTATATATATATATATATATTTCGATTATAGCCGAAGGAACTAAAGTTATATATATATATATATATATATATATATATATATATATATATATATATATATATATAACTTTAGTTCCTTCGGCTATAATCGAAACCGAAACCAAAACTTCAGAAAGAATTTGTGATAAAATTATTTAAAAAATATAGATTATTGGAGTGCCATTAGCTATAATCGAAACCGAAACCCAAACTTATGAGGAATTCTTGATAAAATTATTTATAAAAAAAATAGATTACTAAGGTGCCATCAGCTAAAATCGAAACCGAAACCAAAACTTATGAAGAATTCATGATAAAATTATTTAAAAAATATAGATTATTGGAGTGCCATTAGCTATAATCGAAACCGAAACCAAAACTTATGAGGAATTTTTGGTAAAATTATTTATTAAAAAAACAGATGACTTAAGTGCCATCAGCTATAATCGAAACCGGAACCAAAATTATGAAGAATTCTTAGTAAAATTATTTACAAAATAATTAAATGACTTGAGTACCAATTGATGCATTCCGCAGCGTTCTCCGGTTAAAGCAGACGCAAAAAACTTGTAGAAAAATAAATGTCAATGGTTGTGTGAAATCGGTGAGAGTTTGGTGCAACATAGGACAGAGGGGGGGAGTGATGGTTGGTGACAGCGAGCGGCTCCCTACACAAGTCAGGTGCGTGTATCTGCTGTCTCCGCTCTTCTGCTCTGACTCTCGACAAGCTAACTGTCTTGTTTACATAAATCCGTTCTGGCTTCCGATGCACCTGGGTGTCAACGATTTTAACCTGTGACCCCATCAACGAGTTCATCCGGCCTCTGTTGCCGCTGATAGTTCAACACCTCCGTTTTCCACACAATGCACTTTGCGACACCATCAGCTATAATCGAAACCGAAACTTATAAAGAATTTTTAGTAAAATTATTTATTACAAGAAATGGAAATACATTACAATTAAATGACCCTGATGTAAGCTTTATACAGAAAATAACACACACACTATCATATTAATATATAGATTATTATTATTATTATTATTATTATTATTATTATTATTATCTAAATATTAATTTACTTGTCTGTACGTCCAGTGTAACCAAAAGCATAATCATTGCAAACAATAATTAATTAAAAACGAATTACCTCTCTTTATAGTCGCTCTTTATCAGTTAAAAATCATTAAAACCATTCGCTCTCCAAAAATTAAAAAAAAAAAACATGGCTGTCTGTTTACGGTTTCAAATTGGTTGCTTTATTTTATAATTAAAAAAGTCATGTTGGGAGGAGACTGTAAGTCTTTTTTTATCATAGATTCTTTTTAAAATTAAAAAGAAATGTTCAAGTGAATTGACATCTGTTCCTTTATAATTTATATTAAAAATTATCCAGAAAAACAAAAGAAAACAGTGCGTTATGTGTTAAATTTTCATTGAAAAAAAAATGTATTTTCTTAAATTAATTCTTTTTATCTTTAAAAGGTTAAAAAAGAATTTACTAAAAAAATTGTTTTAAATTCGTTGTTATTTGTTTTATTTTTTATTAATTTTATTTATAATGTGTTTTAAAAATTTTCAACTACCGTGGAATTTCCATGGGTTCTACTAGTTATTATTATTCACTCACTAGGAGTTTTCATCCATCCATCCATCCATAGCCCTTGAGCCCCTGGAGGGGCATAGGCCATCTACAACTTTGTAGATGCTTTTGTAGCGAGGAGTTCTTTTTACAGAGTCCGGGCGCTGGTCCCACGCCCAACCTTCCCAGAAGGTACATACAGCGCCTAGCCTTCCCAAATGGTCACCCATCTGGTACTGGCCAAGCTCAACGTTGCTTAACTTCAGTGATCTGGCAAGAACCGGTGTGTCAATGTGATTGTGCTGTACTGAGTTTTCATACTGGTTAATATCAACGATTTCTCTTTGAGAACAACTTGTGGTGTTCCCTGGAGTCTGAGTGACAACAAGTCTCCCCAGATTTCCAATGCTCTCCACCTCTTTTGATAGCATTTTCTATATGTCCGGCTGGCGCCTGTGGTGCCTGTGGCTCATGTGTATTAATTTCCACATTTAAGAGTTCTCCTTAATATTTCAATTGTGAATGTGAATGTATGTACGCGAACGTGAATATATGTACATGTGTGGACATGGGCGCGTATGTTTGTGTGCGCATATGTATATGACAAGTAATATAGCTTGAGATGTGAATGCATGTTTTTGTGTGAGACTAGAAAAGGATCGCACACTCTCCACCTCTTTTGATAACATTTGCAATTAATTTGCATTATCACAACAGCCGCTTAGTATTGATTTCTTATTGATAGCAACCATTGGTCTTCACTGATATTTGGGTGGCAATAAGCCTCCCCAAGGTCCCAGTCCTCTTTGTACCCATCCAGTAGAGGTCTGGTTAGTGCTTTATCTCCTCGGTCTTTCCATCGTTCTTAACCCTCCTTGAGTATTTGGTGTGATATCAGTTGATGCTATTACTTTTTTCATGGGTGGGAGGATAACTTACAATTATACAATTTCAATTTTCTTGATTCTATGTAGCATTTTTTGTATTTTACTTCTGTAGCAGTTTCTATATGTCCGGCTGGCGCCTGTGGTGCCTGTGGCTCATGTGTATTAGTTTCCACATTTAAGAGTTCTCCTTAATATTTCAGTTGTTTTCACTATTGTTATTCGTTGTATTTTCTCAGTTATTCTTCTGATTCAAATTTCTCCCATTATTTTTTTCAAAGTTTTTCGGAATTGTTCCTAATGTTCGTACTATTATTAGTGTTATTTTGATTTTCTTCATCTTCCATATTCCTTTCAACTCTCTGACTAGTTCTGCATATTTGCTCCATTTCTCAGTCTCCTTGATATTCACCCTGTAGTCTGCTGGAACAGTGAAATTTACGATTTGGCGGGACTTTTCCTTCTTGCTAATTATTACAACATCTGGTCTTCTTGCTTGGATGGGTTTATCTGTTTGTCCGTCCATGTCCCATAAAGTTTTATGACTTTCATTTTCAAGTACTGCTGCTGGTTTGTGCTTGTACCGTATATCTGGGTGTTCAAGATGCAGTTGTTTGCGTAACTGCCAGTGTACTGCCTTCCCCACTTGATTGTGTCTGTTCTTATATTCTTTTTGGGCTGGTTTGCTGCATTCGCTTATTATGTGGTTTATTTTTTCGTCTCTTTATCCACTGAGTCTGCATTTGTTGTTTTCTTGTGTTTTATCAGTCTTTGCTTTGATGTGGTTGGTTCTTATCGTGTTATCTTGTCCAACTGTTATTAGGAATTCAGTTTCTCTGTTTAGGTTTCCTTTTTGTAGTCATGTCCATGTTTTTGTTAGTCTCATCTTTATGAATCGTCCATGTAGCTATTTATGTTCCTATTTTTCTTTTCTTGTCTTATCCTTTGTCTCCCTGTTTTCTGTCTTGTTCATTTTTTCAGTGTCTCTTGCTGCGGTAATTATCCTTTCTATTTGCTCCAGACAAGGCATGAAGCTGCTTGATGTAAGGAACTAACAAGGATGGAAAGACAGGAGATGCCTATTGATCTTAGTCTTGAAAAGACCAAGGCTTTAGATAAGAAAAAAAACAGTCATCAGGAAGAGAGTTCTACAAGCCTGCAGTTTTTGGAAAGAAGCTACTGGAATAGGAAGCCGTATTACAATGAGGTATTAAAACATTGAACAGATGGAGACCACTAGATCAACAAGTTAAATGAGCTGGAACAAAGGAAGCAGGGAATAGATCAGACAACTCTGAAGGATACATGCCATAACAGTTTTTATATAAAAAGACAGAGACTAACAATATCACGTCTGTGAGAAAGAGTGCATAAATGAAGAAAGAGTAAGGCCAATTAAATTGCAGATACGTTTCTGCACCTTATCAAGAACCCTCAAATAAGGCGGTAATTCACCGGCCCAAATGCTCCAAATATGGTCTGATAGTAAATTTGTAGAGATAGAGAATAGGCTGTTCTAGACTAGTTAAACTATTATAATGCAAGTAGTCTTGGCAAACAAGTAACAAAGAAGAGTTACTTACCTTTTATTAATAAATTAAGAAAACGATTGTCCAGGTGTAAGTAATTGTTTGAGCATAAAGCCGTCCACAGATAATAACAAAAAGAAGAGTCGCCCTTTATTTACGAGTCATAACAATTTCACGCTTTCATTTCCTGGGTGGGGGGTAAATGTCGGTATTGACTGACGTTTTGGTAGTCAGGTTGAGGTAAGACTGACTTGAGTGTCGTCGTCAATCTATAAAAAGAATGTGTCCAGTTGCATAGCAAATAGGTTAGTTGGTCAATGTGACTTTGGCTGAAAGTGACATTGCTTGACGTAATTAACAAAGTAGCCACTTTATCGTGTCTCGGGTTTAGTTATTTACTAGTGCGAAATGAACGAGAACTCCATGGTGTGTACTTTTTCTCCCAGTCCTGAACCCCATTTTTATTTCTATAGTGTTCAATTTTTCTAGTCATAAATACAAGTAAAAAGTAAAACGTTATCTTAACTATGTCTCAGAATTTTAAGTTGCATAATTTGGATCCATTATTTGGATTATTCGGATTTCTATTGTTCACATCCAATGCAGCCTTCTTCAAGTCCGTCGTGTCAAACTCAGGAATCTTTATGTCCAATTCATGAATCCGGACACAATTTCAAACAGAAATTAATTCACGGTGGTAGTTTGCTTCTTTTTATTTTTTTACAAAGGAGTCACCACTTATTAAGGCCCGGAGGCCTCTCGAGGATAAGGGTTAATGAGTGTCAGGAAGTCAATGGGAAAATGTTGTAGAAATCGTTAGTAGTGAAAATTTGGTAAATTGGATTACTTAAGGAGAACTGCTCATCATGGATTTGTTTATGTTGGACTTGAAGACAACCATATTGTAGTCAGTTGGAAAGCAGGAAAACGGAACAGAGTTCCACAGGCGTGCAGTTCTAAGAAAGAAGCTTTGTTCATGGAATCTACATTTAGGTTTAGGAACAGATAAAGAGTGGGGGAAATTATTGATAGTGTGTACAGCTAGACGAGTGGTTTTTTGTGAAAGTCAGACCAGGAGAGTGGGGTATCATAGATTGGAGCTCAGACGAGTACTTGCCATGAGAATAACGGTAAAACAGAGACAGGTTCGCAACGTCTCTTCTATAGGGAAGAGATTGCAGGGAAGAGAAAAGGGCATCTCATTAAGTTATTCCCAAATTCTGAAGCATTTATATACAACATGATCACCTTGATGCAATACATAGCATAATCAAGTTGACATGTCAGTTCTAGTTGGATCACCAAAGTTAAGCAACATTGAACCTGGTCAGTACCAGATGGTTGACCATTTGGGAATACCACGTGCTGGATGAAAAAGAACGTCAACTCCTCCCTGCACGAACTGTAAAACATAACATCATATTCTCCCCTGACCAGGATAAGCATGCAACTGGAGGCCGCTTATTAACTTTATATTTCCTAGAAACTTCCTCCTTAAGAGTAAGTCAGCTAAGATCTCCTTTTTTTTGTTGTTTGTTTGCTTTTCTGGAATTTTTCCAAGTCAGAGATTATATTGTCTGAAGCGTTGTGAAAATAACGCCCAAGTAGTCTAAATAATCCAAATGATGCAGAGTCATATTTACTGTTGATAAATGTCTAGTGCAAATACAGACCCTACAGTATTACCGTACTCGTCCGCCCTCTTCCCATTTTTCACGTTATAACAAAATTATAACAAAACATTGTATCACTTATTGCAATTAAAAGCAAAACAATTATTGTTCCGCAGTGAGAAGTGTTATGGCCACATATTCAATGTTTTTGTTAGTTGAAACTTGTTTTCTAGGATAACTATGCGATTCCAAGTAACATTTTTTACGAATCCACTTTCTTAAAATTTTATTTTGCTAATTATCTTCGAAATAATCTTCAACAACTGATATCTATTGTTCCAGAGACTCTTAAAAAATAAACAGCTGTTGTCCAGTACTCAACCTAATTAAAAAAAAAATAAAAATATAGAAAAATCTTTGTATGACGTACATACCCATAATGGAATGAAAATGTCATATTTCAAAAATCGTATAAATTGATCAAGTAGTTTTTTTTATATATATATAGAAGATCATTTTTGTAACAATATTTTTAGCGATTTTGATAATAAATTGTAGTCATTAAAAGGTAGTTCGAATTGAATTGTCTCCCTTTATTTATTGAAGATGGCAACGCAAGACACAACATCCTCGCTTCCTCATCAAGACTCATTTTCTTAATAAAAGAAAAAAATGACTAGATTAATTTATGTGATTTTTGGAATATACAATAATAACAAATGAAAATTGGTTAGTCAGAAGTACAGTTTGATTTATCAGCTTAAATACTCTGTGAGTCTGACTTTGACAAGACGACTTTTATGTTAGTAATTACAAAATACAAGTAGTTTCATCAAAGTTTTGTTTCATTTTGTCTGTTATATATATATATATATATATATATATATATATATATATATATATATATATATATATATATATTCTCTTTTTTGTTTTATTTTACTTCAGTCGAAGTTCTCAGAAATCAAGGGGCCCACTACCTGGGGCTAACACTTGAAGTCCATATGACATAGATATTCGAATGTTCCATTTAAGTTCTTTATCTCTCAAGCATTGAGTTAGTAAAGAAATTGAGAACATAAATTTCCTCTCCCCAATTAACCAGTTTCATACGTTGTAGTATATCTTTTATTTTGGTCTCTTGGTCTTACTGGATTCCAGGACAAGAATTTATCTAGTCTGGTGGAGTATCCAGCTTCGTGCTATTACTTGAGGTAATATCACTTGGAGAAGGTGCACCATTCCTCGGAAAAGCTGTGGGGTAGCCGTAGTGAGGAGATCTTATTTGGACTGCGAATACTATGTGATTTTGAATATTTGGTCAGGGTTAACTTCTATGGAAAAAGTATCCTCATGCCAGATTGTTCTGACAAACCCCTGTACAGAGAGACCTTAGACACTCGAGGATAGTGTCTAGTAGGCATTCAAGTTCTCCCCAGACAGGATAAAATGATAAAGTTGTCGCCCTAAAGAAAACAACATTACAGATTTATTTTAAAACTTTTATTGAAAAAATCAATTCAGATAACTGGATTATGTAGTAGAGCTGACATCTATTTAATGTACCCGCTTTCAACTGCAATCACCACTTTGATATGGGTCCGGAACTGGGAGCATTCTTTTCCTCAAGCGCCGGCAAGAGCTCGGTGAATACTCTGTTGATGGTGGCGATCAGGCTGGCTTTGGTGTTGTGGGAGGTCATGTTGGTGATGTTCTCAATGTATGGCCAAACGAAGTAGTCCAGCAGGTTCTGTTTGGGGGAGGAGGGGAGCTAGTGAGAGAAGGGTACAAAGTCGTAGCACTCCTTCTGAAGCAAAGCCTGGGTCTTTGTACTTGTGGGCCAGCACTGAGTCCTGCTGCCACACACTGGATCTGCCAGCAGCTACCTGATTGCACCAGAAGATCACCACAACCTTCAGCACATCCAGGTACACTTTGGTGTTGACTATTAAGCCAACTTCGAAGATGTGAGGTGGTATGATGTGACCCTTACTTGAGACCACAACAAAGAGCATAACCTTGGATCGTCCGATACATTAAGCTGTGCTCTCAAGCATTGAGGGTGCTGGCAATGGCCCTGTTGTCATAATTTGGATCAGTAGAGAGCACGACTTGTACAGCGGCGCATCTTTGATCTTGCTCATTGAACTTTGTGTCACTTTCAAGTATGATAGAAGGCTCCTATTGCTTGGGATTTGTATAAAACTGGCCAACTAGTTGATGGTCTGCAACTAAAAAAGAGAACCGGTTTTCATGAAATGCAAATGGAATCATGTTGTCTTTTATATGGCGACATTTTCAAAGTTCGACCATGTATATATATATATATATATATATATATATAAACACACACACACACACACATATATATATATATATATATATATATATATATATATATATATATTTAAAACTCCCTTGTCTGTCTGTCTGTCTGTCTCCATATTTTCATAGTGCATCTCCTCTGAGATGCAAGGTGGCATGGATCAAATCATTGAATGTTTTGTGAACTGTTTTTATGGCTCTTTAGCCAGTAAAAATAGCTGCTAAGGAGTTAAAATTAAAAGAAATTAGAACTTGACAGTTAATTTTATTTTATTTCGGACTATTAGTCTCATCTTTATTAGTTGTTGTTTTTTTTAATCTTTTTATTGGTTCACAACGTTTCGGCCAACTTCCTCTGGCCTTCGTCAGGTGGTAACCGCGACGGATAGGAACTTCGAATCTCCTAACTGCATTCTCAATCGGTACGGACCCGACTATGGAAGATCAGATAATAAATAAAAAAAAAAAATTTAAAAAAAAACAAAAAAACGTGGATTTATAAGATCAAAGAATCCAACCTTGATTGCCCTTCGGGGCCCGTGGCGCAGTTGATAGAGACATTGAATCTCTACGGTTCCAGATGAACATTGTCTGAAGATAGCGGTTTCAATCCCACCCAAAGCGTGCCAGAGGTAATTGGTAAAAAATGTGGTGAGACGACAACAACTACGGATGGCAGTGATGGCTGAGAATGCAGTTAGGAGATTCGAAGTTCCTATCCGTCGCGGTTACCACCTGACGAAGGCCAGAGGAAGTTGGCCGAAACGTTGTGAACCAATAAAAAGATTAAAAAAAAACAAGAACTAATAAAGATGAGACTAATAGTCCGAAATAAAATAAAATTAACATATAATGCTCATCTCAAAAATAAAAAATTCCAATTAAGGAATAATATATATATTGACAGATATAGGTCGACTTAAAATTCCCTTGTGCACATGCACACATATATATTTATATACATTTATACATGAACGTTAGTTCATTTTTAGCTATTTCATATCTAACTAACGATAGCTCAAACGGTAGTGATTAAGACTGGAGTACTATATGTTTGGGTTTCAGTTTTGATTCTAGCTGATGGCATCAGATTATAATGTTCAAAATTTTTAAAAACTTTTTTTGTACTTTCGAAATCACTACTATATATTGGGTACAATATAATAATCAATGATAATAAATATGTATAAATTTTACATATGAATTTTCATATTTCTTCAACATTTTTTTTTTTTTGTATTATCACTCTAGATTTCAGATTAGCGTTTGAGTAATTAAGAGCATCTTTTTTAAGGTTTTTTGCTATTAAAAAATATATTTTGGATTTTTACCTATGTTTTCAATGTCAATCTTTCACATGAAGAGGTTGCTAGTATTAAGAGGAGGGAGAAGTTGAAAATGAAGGGCATTTTGAAATTATAAAAAAAATGGTTAGTGTTTTGTCCTACAAAATCTGGTGAAGAATTGGGTGATCAATAATGCTTTCTGGTCCGGAAGTGGGTGATCATTTAGAATAATATCTATATAATAAAATGAATCCTCACTCTCGAGTTTAAAATATATATTAAACTAGCAGGGCTACCCGACGTTGCCGGGATTAAATGATGATAAACGAATGTTTCACATTCCGATATTTTTATTTTCATTGAAATCTGTGCAATCGCTCATTTTTCAATCAAATCGATTGATTGGGAACACATCATAGTGCACTGGGAGAAAGCTTCACATGCCTCCCTGCAGTGATATAGTCTATAATACATTGTAGTCTACATTGCACTGTAGAGAATCTATTATTGATTTTATAAAATTATTTTTTATATATAATAGCTTGAATTAAAATTTAAAATGTAAAAGTCAAGTACCATGCTTCAATTGTGCTCTAAACAGAAACACTCATTTCAAACGTGCCCCTGTCATATCCAAGATCCTACTGTTGATTTTATATGACTGACCTTAGTGCTTGTGCAATGATAATGACTTGAATTTAAGTTTGAAATGAAAAAGTTAAGTATCATGGTTCAATTGAGCTTTAAATATAAGCATTAATTTTGAACACGCCTCTGTCATGATTTTATATGTTGGACCTTTCGGCTTGTGTGGTAATAAAACTTCTCAAATGCACTTGTACTGTGTGAGGTAAACTTGAGTCAAAATTGTCTGTTCCTTCTTTTATTGGATTATTTCAATTATCAATACTTATCAAAGACATTCCAATACAAAACCTATCTAAGAACACTGCCAGACATATAAAGTACCTTTGTGTGAAATTTCATACAAATTGGCCCAGCCGTTTTCGAGTCCGTAGGGAACTTTCTCTCTTTCACACACACACACACACACACACACACACACACACAGTTCCTTTTTATAATAGAGATTTTTAAAGAAGTATTTGCGATTGTACAGAAACAAAATATTTTACTTTCCTGTGGGGGCAAAGAATATATTTACTCGACTTTGAACCACAATAGTTTTCTTTGTAAGTCGTATGTAAGTTCATCTGTAGTCTAGAGAAAACTGGACAATGCGAGCTGTTTCATGAATCACAACTTGCCATATGATCTGTCAAACCTTTTCCTCTATTTAATGACACACCTATATCAAACTTCCAATAAAAGTGAGTCGGGGGGAGGTTAATGTGTGCATGTGTGTAGCTCATTGAATTGACTGTGACATTTACCATGTATTTTGTAGAATTAGAAATTGAATTTAGAACCCAATTTATTGCAACATGTTTACAGATGGCTATGCAAAATTTGAACTTATTTCTATGCCCAAGAAAGCTTCTTAACCTGGAAATTAGAAATGTCATCTTACTACACTTTTTCTATAAGTAAGCAATGCCGTATAAACACACGAAATTCAAATTTATTGTGAAAATTTGCAACAGTAGCTGTAATTTGGAAACGAATAATTAGTGCTATTTGAAGGTTAGTACTTTATAAAAATCAAATAGATTTTATTTTATTAGTAGCACCATCTATATATAATAGGTATTAGACATAAATTAATAAATCTTCCCCAAATTTCAGTTTATTTGGAGTATTTTACAGAGATTTTGGGAAGCATAATATGGGTATAACCCCATTTGAAAATTTAAATATTTCAGATTTGCATTAAATTTCATCCATATTCATTAGACACCAATTAAGCAAGATTCCCATAATTCCAATTTCGTTTAAAGACACCATAATCTTAAGACTTAAAAATTTTGTACATTTTTTTTTAAATCAAAATCATGTAATAGATTTTGATCAAAATTAGAACAAGGATTCTAGACATAAAGTTTAGTATCGTTATTGCTTCACTTAAATAATTGTAATCTAATATATAAACGGCTATATGTCTGTTTGTCAGTCTGTCTGTCTGCCTGTCAGTCTCCATATTTTCAAACTCTATCTCCTCCGAAACTAAAAGTTGCAGAGTGACGCTAGGAGACTCAAATGATTGGATTTTTTATGGGCCGTTCTTGTATAAGGTTAAAATAGTTTTTAAGGGTGTCAAAAATGGGTCAAAATTGCAAAAATCGTTATACATTTTGTACATTCATATTAGTTTATTTTTAATTTTTAATCAGTTCATATGCGTGTCATGTTGGTACAATGGTAATGTCATCTGCTTTAAATGCTACAGTTTTTTTTTTTGATTTTAGCTGACGGCACCATTATTTCCCTTTGCTTTTTTTTTTTATTGTTTTCAAAATGGTGGACAAGACAACCGCTCTAGTGTTACTCATAAAGTTTGGTTTTCTTATTTAAAAATAAAACTACTTGAAAAAAATTATATGATTTTTGGAATATGATATTTTTCTTTTATTCCGGATATGTACATCTTATAGTTTTTTCTTTATTTTTGTTTTTTTATGTAGGGGAAATTCCGGACATAGTTTTCTGATTACGAGCAAAAGGCACATATTTTTGTATTATGTTAAGTGTTGAGACATTATGTTGAACAAAGATGGTGGTAGTAAATAAAATCGGCGAAGAATCAATGCAGTCACGATCTTGAGTGTCAAGTTATTCCTAGTAACAAAGATGGCAGCGAAGATCAATGCAGTAACTATAAATCTAGTAAGTATGAACTATTGAGTTATTTCCCTTTGCTTTTTTTTATTGTTTTCAAAATGGTGGACAAGACAACCGCTCTATTGTTACTCATAAAGTTTGGTTTTCTTATTTAAAAATAAAACTACTTGAAAAAAATTATATGATTTTTGGAATATGATATTTTTCTTTTATGTACATCTTATAGATTTTTCTTTATTTTTGTTATTTTATGTAGGGGGAATTCCGGACATAGTTTTCTGATTACAAGCAAAAGGCACATATTTTTTTATTATGTTAAGTGTTGAGACATTATGTTGAACAAAGATGGTGGTAGTAAATAAAATCGGCGAAGAATCAATGCAGTCACGATCTTGAGTGTCAAGTTATTCCTAGTAACAAAAATAGCAGCGAAGATCAATGCAGTCCCGATTTTGAGTCGTCTCAAGACAGAGGCCGACGGTGAACTGATTGAATCCAAAATTCGACACTTTTTATAATAACTTTTGAAGCTTCTGATTGGTTGATTATTATAAGTGTGATTATATCGTTGAAATCATTGGTGTCATACCCTCATTAGTATTCAAAAACATTTTAACATATTATCATTGATTTTAGTGAGATGGAGTTACTACATGAGGCTTTCAGTAGATTTGACTTTTCATTATTCATTTTCTGCCATGTTTTTTGCTACTTTGTTACATTAGATTGCGAACAAAGTTCACCGTTTTGACATTTCGTTCATTTAGAAACACAATTGTTTTATTTGCACATACATATATTCCTATAATTTACTTCAAAATTATTGTAATAGCCCAAAATAATTTATTTTGCTTTAACTCTGTATTGTATGTGGTTCTTTCACTATTATGTAAACCTCTCAGTGTAGTAAAAATATGCTTATAAGTAGTTTAAAAAGAAAATTCTGCATTTCTCCAGAATTGGGACAAGATTTTTGGAAATCGTAATACTGAATTTCACATGAAAACAATGGTATTTACGTATTCCTCATATTTTTAAGATGATTATATCCAAAAATTACGAAAATCGATGAGGTATAAAATTATTTATTAAAGAAAATAAAAAATAGAATTTGATGAAAACGATCATAAAACACAAGAAAGTTCAACAAGGAGATAATTTTCCATTTGAATTAAACTAAGATGGCAGCAATTTTTCACCTGCAAATACAATTAAAGTTGTTTTGTTTAATAACTCAGTAATATTCATATTTCACCCCAAACAAGGCATACTTGGAATGTAAGGGGTTACTATTTGGACTGTAGTGAGACTTCTGTTCACATTACATTTAAACTTTTGTAGGTTAGTTTAGTCAGGGAAGTTGGAAACCAGGAGAAAATTCCAAAGTCTAGCAGTCTGCGGAAAGTAACCGAAGGCTTTCCAGCATCTAGGGACCTCAGCAGTGAAAAAGTGTGGATTTTGCTGCTTTTTAGGTTAGTCAAAAGTATGTATGTCGAGGGGGGCACAAGTACTATGAGTTCATCAGAACACATTCCATTAAAGTACTTGTAAAACAGACACTGGAATGCAACATTACGGTGATGGAATAGATGTTGGAACTTGCTCGATAGATTAGATTTGAGACTCTTTTTTGAACTCTATCTAAAAGTAAGAGACTAGTGGTAGATACAACAGCTCAGATGTGGCAGCAATACTCCATGCATGAGCGAATTGTGGCTTTATAGAGGCACAGGACTATTATTAGTGTGGTGGATGAATTGTGGTTGCATGTATTGCCACTTTCACATACAATGAAATTATATTTTTATATCAGCATTTATCATCATTCTTTGCAAGCACAGCATATACACTCCACAAAATATCTGCACAATCATAGCATGAAGTATTTTTTTTTTTTTTACATGGTAGTCACCACTTATCAAGGCTCGGAAGCCACTCAGGGATAAGAGTTATTGCGTGTACAGTAATCAATGGGATAATATCGTAGTAATCATTAGTATTGGATATTTGATAAAGTGTCTTACTTAAGGGGGCGGTTTATCAGGAATTTGTTTATGTTGGACTTGAAGACATCCAAGTTGTAGTCAGGTGGGAAACAGCAAACGGAAGAGAGTTCCACAGGCATGCACTTCTAAGAAAGAAGCTTTGTTCATGGAATCTACGTTTTGATTTAGGCACAGATAAAGAGTGGGAAAAATTATTAAAAAATAATAACATTTAACTAACCTGCAGGTGTAAACTTGCAAATTTTTAACCAACGAAAAAGATCCCTGCTTATTTGAAAGGGATTAGTTTGTATTCACTCAAAAGAGCTAATTCCAATATAAAAGATGATTGTTAACCAATAATTTTCTGATTGGCACATGGATACATCATTATATTTTTATACATCAGTGAATGGCATCATTATTTTAAATGCAGCAAAAAGACAACAGCAAACATAAATGGAACAAGAAATTTATTCAATGAAATTTATTTTACAAGTTTTTATCCAATGAAAATTGTTCATTACAACAATCTTCAAGTAACTCAGAAGATTCTAAACAAAATTCCTTTCAAAACATTTTGTAAGTGTTTACATTTTCCAAAATTCATTATGGATTTTGCACAGCAAACTGTGGCATCTACTTTAACACATCACACATTAGGGAATGCATTTTTAACAAATCCCATCGCCAATGAGGTTATGAAGAGCTAATGTTTAGTGATTTCAAGTGGTTTCTGAAAAAAGAAATAAAATCAATAAATTCTATTTGTTCAACATCAAGGAAACAAAAAAAAATACAATTATATGAAAAATAAATGAAAAATGAATGAACAAATTAAAAATTACTAAAAGATAAATAAAAAATATATTAAATGAAATCAGAAATTAATGAATGCATAAATAATTTTTTAAAATAATTAAATGAATGAATAAATTAAAAATGAAAATGTAATAAAAAATAATAAAAAAATTAACAAAATGAAAGAATAATAAAAAATGAATGAATAATCAAAAATAAATAACTTTATTAGAAATGAATAATTAAAAATGAATGAATAAATAAATAAATAATAAATAATCAAAATGAATAAATGATTAAGAATGAATAAATAATAAAAAGTGAATAAATAATGAAAATGAAAGAATAATAAAAAATGAATAAATAATTTAATCAAAAATAAATAAATAATTAAAAATAAATAGATAAAATAAAAATGAATGGATGAACAAATAAACTAATAAACTGCAAACTAATATTGCATGATAAAAAAAATTGTCATCTTACTTTTGACTTTCTGAAAAGTCTAATTCTTTCTCAAGCTGTTCTTGTATTTCTTTGTTGATCATGTGACCCATAGAACTGATCACGTTTAAACATTTCTGAAGAAAAGAAAATTATTTTAAAATTATAAACTACATCCAAGGAACCAAAAGCAGTAACGTCACTAAATCTAGTATTGTATATGAAATGAAAAGGAAATATATTTGTTTTTAAATCCATGTGTATATATTTTTCAGATTATTATATATATTTTTTGATCCAAATATACTTACTGCAGTAATGCCACTAAATCTAGTATTGAGTTGATTGCAAAAAAAAAAGAAATTCTGTGTAGGCATTAAAAATGTTTTTATGTGAAATATTATTATATGAGGAGTCATTTCAAGTTAGTTATTTTATTTTAAGCATCTAAAAATGAAAAAATATATGATTTAACGATGTGAACATTGCCTAAAAACTAAAATGGCTGATATGAAGCATCTTATAAGATGGACATGTTATTTTTTAAGCAATGCTTCCACACTTAAATCGTGTATTTCTCATGTTTAAATGCTTAAAATAAAATAAATATTAACTCAAAATGACTCCTCATTTAACATAAAAAAATTTTTTTTTAAATGAATATACAAATTTTCATTCAATTCAATACACAACTCAAGAAATATTCATTTATAAGCAGTGGAAAGAAATATAACTTCAAATAATCAACAAAATATATTTGAATAAATACTAAAAGTCACAAATACATCTATTGCTAAATAAATGCTTTAAGGACATGGCTATATTAAAAGTAAAGGTAAAATCCTAAAATGGGTGTTTGCAGGTGAATGTGTGGACATCCTAAATTACTATATAAACTTGAGAGCGGGAGAATGATAGAAAAAGTCAGAAATGAGTTGAAAGATTTGATATTTAATTACAATAAGAGGAAAAAAAGCATGTTTCATGAGCTGACATTGTCTCAACAGTGTCGTCATCAATGAAGATGATATCACATCATGATTCCATTTCTTTTCTGAAGAACTGATGCTGAACACCAACACATACATCTTCATTTTGAAGGAAGTGATGAAATTTCAGATTGATAAAGAAAGAAAAATACACCTTTTCCAGGTAAAATGAAAAAAAAAAAAAAAAACAACGTACAAAAGCTGCGTCTGCTTTCTTTTCTTGGATACAGTTTGTCAGTAACATCAATAATTGTGACTCACTGAAATAAAAAAAATAAAAAATCTTTGAAGAAACTTTGTAATTTCAAAAGAAAGTTTGTAATTTGCTTATAATATTAAGTTTGCAGTTTGCTTATACACTGCTTATCAAATTATTAACGAGTTTACATTTTTAAAAATATTTAAGGAACGTGTGAATAAAAATCCATGAAACTTTAAGAAAGTGCTTACAATACTATTCAGCTACTCCAGTCAGAAAATAAAAGTATTTAAAGCAGTATTAGCAAAACTATGACAGAAGATAGGAATATCTGTTGATTTCAGTGTGTCAAGTTATTAACGAGGTGAAGAAATAAAAACACAATATACCCAGAACTTGTTTATTGAAATATTTTTCAAACATCAAATGAACTAGGAAAAATCCTTAAAGCACAATAACTATATAGCAATTTCTACATTGACATAATTAGTAGAGGATATATGATTCTTTTTTATGAATGACTTGTAAAAGATGTTGGTCTACAGAATTAATCAAATTTGTGATTTTGTCAAGTTATTCCTCGTGATACCTCTTGGAGAGCATCCCACAACTCATCTTTGCTCTTAAATTGGCGTCACCTTGCATAGAGGCATCGCTTCATGATACTCCAAAGATTCTCAATTGGGTTCAAATCTGGTGAACTCGCAGACCATTCCATCTTCCGTAGCCCAGAGAACCCCAGTTGTTGCAAATACTCTTTGCTTTTGTTTGCTGTATGCGAGGGAGCATTATCCTGCATAAAAATATCAACCTTTGCTTCTTCAACCATGGTTCAAAGTGCTCCTTCAGAAAAGCTATGTAAGCATTTTACATCATTTTTACGCCTTCTGGGACTCTCCATGGGCCAACTTAACAACTTCACATTTAATTTGTAGTGGAGAACGGCGTGAAACAACTCTAGATTTACCTTTATCAGCTCTCTTACGTACCTTTGTAGGGTCCTTGACAAAGTTCTTCACAGTTTGATGGTACCTTCCTATCATTTTTGATAGTTCGAGGGTAGTTTTACCTTTTGCTAGCTGTTCTGTAATAGGGCTCGTTTTAGAACTACTCAAACCACCTTTATGACCCATTTTATTGACGAAACAAACTGCCTTGTTAATAATTTAACACACCTCAAATACTGAGGATTCAGCAATTACGATGGCAAGTTGTTTACATTGCACGGAACAGTACAAAAATTTTACAGTAGACGCAGCTCAACATTGTCAACGTTTCCAAAGCTTTTGATACAACACTACTGGTAAGTTTCTGAAACTGGTAAAAAAATGTTATCTCATTAATAATTTGACACGCAGTGTAATATTAAGTTTGCGGTCTGTCTTATAATATTAAGTTTGCTGTTTACTTTATAATGTTAAGTTTATGGTTTGCTTTATAATATTAAGTTAGCAGCATGTACTAAAGATTGAATCTTCAACTTCCAGAAGAATATAATTTACCACTAAATTTTACCAAGTACTTTATCCACTATGCCATGGCCCCTTGCGTAACATTGTGAAAATAACACTTAAGATGAGAACAGTAGTCCAAACAATCCAAATAATATAATTAATCTTCAATTAAAAAATTCAAAAACATAAATAAATAATTGCAATCATTTTCTTATTTTCTTCATTCAGTTTTGGTATTTATAATGTTATGAATGCTCCAGACTCTGCAGCGGGCAACTTCTGTTTTTCATGCAATCTGGTCTAAAGGCTTGATATAGACCAAGTTGTATGTTTGTATGACACTTTTTATTTTTATGCATTTTTCCTGTACCACTTCTTTTACTATGTTTCCTAGTGACTGGAATATCCAAATGCATTATGGAGTTGCAGCAAGAGATGGCACGCTGTACATAGAACCCGAGATGCCAAGTGCATCCGTGATTTCACCAATACAAAGTTTCTGATGAAGCACAATAGTGTGCAACCACATGGTGATCTGCTCAACAACAATTGCCAACATTACCGATGTGTGCTGTGGTTTCCTTCTCTCCGACTTATTGATGGTTGTCTCTACAAAGAGATGGTACTAAACAACAAGGTAATAAACTCTTTCTACTATCTTCCCCTCTTTCTATGTCTCCCTCTTCATAATAATCTTTTGCTATGTCTATCTTTACCTCCTTCTCTCCCTCTATCTTACCCCTCTTTCTCTCTCTTTTCCTCTTATTTCCCTTTATCTCTCTCTCAATTGCTCTATCTCTCTATCTCCTTCTCAATTTCCTTCTCTTTCTCTCTTTCTTCCTCCTTTTCTTTCTTTCCCACTCTCCCTCTGTCTCCTCTCTCTCTCTAATTTCTCTCTCTCTCTCCCTCTATCTTCTTCTCCTGCGTTCTTCCATTTCCTTCTCTCTTTCTTTCTTTATGTCTAGTCCTCTATCTTTCTCTTCTCTTTTCTCCCTCTATCTCTTTTTCTCTATCTCTCTTGCTGTATATATATCTCCTTTTTACTATCTAGGATTGGTTTGGTTTGGTTTGGTTTGGTTGGTTTGTTTTACGGCATATCAACCTTTTTCAAATTTAATGCCAAATCTGGTCATTTTAATAAAAGTTTATATAGTTCATATATATATATATATATATATATATATATATATATATATATATATATATATATTTATTTATGCTGGTTGATTTGGTTTGGTTGTTTTGTTTTATGGCATGTCAACCTTTTTGGGGTTATTTAATGCCAAATTCAATCATTTTGGTAAAAGTTTTTAGACTCCAGGTTCTTTATATCTTCAGATATTTAATCATAGTCTTTGTTTTGGTTATTTTGTAGAAGAAAACTATTGTTTCAGTTTTTGGCTTTGCAGAATCTCGTTGGGTTTTGCAAAAAGGAAAGAAAAAAAAAACAATAATACCAATATTTGGTGCATTTTAGGTAAGGAAGCTGATATCTTCAGACTGTCTGATCTGGTTATAGGAAAATTGTAACTTACTTGGCTGGCATGTGTGCATGCTTCAAAGGGGTGGTTGTGTAAAAAAAAAAAAAGGAAAGAAAGAAAGGCTAAAATGGCGACACTCAGTTGGTTTAATGGTCGACGGTCACGTGAGCGACGTAGACTGTCGCCGTTACCATACAAATGAGACAGGTGAATAAAAACAGACGTGAAGTGAATAAGGGACGAGCAGGAAGAGGAAGTGCTATGTATGTAGTCATGTGCAAGTCAACTTGAAAGAGTGTTGAGTTCTGGAGTTGGAAGTTTTGACAACAGTGTCAAGTTTTGGAGTTGGAAGTTTTGACAAGAGAGTGTTGAGTTGTAGAGAAATTGTTAGTTTATACATACTGGTAGCATTGGTGCTATCTAGGAAATATATAGTCGATATGAACTCTATACAACTACCAAGGTGAAGGTAGACTGGGTGAAATTTTTTGAGCTGTTGCCATTGACAGCTTATCCCCCCTCTACATCTGGATTAAGTTCTATAGTAGTCATGTCAAGAGCATTGTTATATACCAATGACTGCTTAGCCCTCATCCAATCCTCTCTCATTCAACACATTAGGTCAGAAGCCATTGCCAGAGTATAGATGTCTTGAATCATAAGAAGGTTGCCTGGCCATGGAAAACTTGAAAACAATTGATTAAACAAGGCTGTACAGAGGAAAATTTGGAGATGATTGATCTGCTGAACAATGAGAACTAGAATGTGAGCTTGTGAATTGTTAAAACATGTCTAACCCTTGGACAAGGACATCATCACGTTTCGTGATCTTTGGTTCAACCAAATTGTACACTGATATGACAGTTCTCTGTCAAATTGAAAGTGGGTGTTTTGTTTGTGACACCATTACTAGAAGATTGTCCTACAGTGCAAATGGGCTCTCTCTGTAACCCCTATTATCATCATCTTCATCGTTGGATTCCATCATGCGAAATCTGAATTCGTGTCAATAGGACCACGCAGGCGACAAGCTGTTTCCTAATCCAGTAGCAAGGTCCTCCCGGCAGCATCCGGGCCCCATCGGGTCACACCTCTATCTGTTTTTTTTTCAACAGTCCCACATTTTTCATAGATGTATTGCCTTCACCTTGGCTGAGAAACTCCATCTACCAACTAGTTCAGAATATTTGAGGTACTACACCTTGGCCAAGGGTAACCTGGACAAGGGAAAAGTGATGTTAAATGAATAGAAGAACTAAGTATGAATAAAAACATTTAAAGAGAATATTATTATGGGATAGTTGATAATCAGTGACACTTAATGCTGTATTGAGGCGTTTACCAGCAATTATTGGTGGACCTTGGACGTCTGTACAACTGTCACAGACAGTTCCGGTATACAGTGTCAGTCACTGGTTGCCATGAGTGTTTCCTGCTTCCATTGGACTGCTCTTAAATGAAATTGTGGTGGATAATAGCGTATGCACTGGGTTCCTCTGTAAATGTCACTCTTTGAATTAGTGCCAGAGGCCTATCGACAGAAATTCTGAAGCCAAAGGAGAGTCGAGGCGTAGTTTTACGTGGAGTTTACAAAGGACAAGGAATGGCTCCTCAGTAAATGGTGTGCCACGAAAGAAGCGGAAAATGATGTAGTAAAGATTGAGCAGCTGATCTTAATATGATTTAAGAGTGTACCTTAGCGAGACAAAAGTGGCAGATGAATATATAATAACACACAACCCTGTGCTTGGACAAGTGGCGCAAACCAAACACCATTGGAACAAAATAACCAGATTTCATGCTATAAATCTGGAAAATTGGGACACAGCATCCAGGTGTTGAATATGTCGCGGGCCAGAGGCAAACCAAACACTAGAGGTCAAACCACAAGGAGCAGTATGGTTAAGTCCAGAGATGGAAGCATACCAACCGTTTATCAGAAACGTTATCCAGAGTGAGAGACCAGAGTATCAGTGATCATATTAAGAGACACAGTAGAAATCATTTCCAATGGTTGTATCTAGATAAATTTTTGTAGTGAATGTTTTACAGGAGAGGGGAGAGCATGGATTGGAGATCAGTCAAGTATCTGTGATAAAAATAATGATAGAGTAAAGAAAGACTGGCAATGTTTCTTCTGTGAGAAAGAGGGTCTAGGAAAGAGAAGAGAACATTCCTCATTCCTATGAAGTCTCTATAGTTCCGATAGTCAAGTAGTTAACGACACAAACTGCCATGCTGGGAGTTCAAAGTTCGAATCCAGTTCATTTAAAAAAATTACTTTCACTTAAGATGTTGGCAACCTTCTCGTAGTCCCTCTTGTAAGTACCCGATGCCTTTCTAAAAAAAATTCTAACTACAAAAATATCGGAGAAACCAATGCCAATAATAGAATCTTCGGATTTGAGAGATGATGATGATGATGATGATGATGATGATGATTTGGGCTATGACAACAGCATATTCTTTTCATTGTTTTGACTCTCGAGTATATATCCGACACAGTTAGACATAATTAATCAATCGAGAACCACATCACTCTACATAGAAACATATAAGATATCAAAGGATATATACATGAGAATCAAAACAAGGAAAAGAATATGCTGTTGTCATAGCCCTAATGATGATGATGATTGCCTAACTGTGAAGATTAGTGAACTGGGGGAACACAGCTTTTCTAATTTTCTTTTTATTTTATGCATTTGTGATTTAAATAAATATTCAAATCATCTATTCTAGTCTATCTACATATATATAAAAGTGAGAATGATTGTGTGTGAGGTAGTTTTTCACAAACATGTTACAATAAAAGAAGTCTGTGGAAAGGTGATAAGAATACCACTATGTCGGATCACTCTAAGATCAAACGGAATGACAAATATGATCCAAGTTGGAGTCAAAGGAATATCATTATTGTCGAGAAATGATGCCGGAGTGGAAGTGTCACATCCAAGAGGAAGAGCAGTGAGAATCAAAATGAGAACAAGGCCAAAAGTTGACTTAGGTGCGGAGCAAGGATATAATTTGTGAAGCAAAGCTAAAAAGCAGGATGAAGAATGGGGGATTCTATTCCTGAAACAGTCAAGGAACGAATTAGTAAAGGCTCAGAGAGGTGATAATAGCCTGAAGGAACTGTACGACAGGGCAGAAGATTCAGGAAGTGAGAGCCTCTCTCTTCAGTTGTGACCTTTCAACGTGTGCTTACACGCCCTTGACCCCTTGATCGCAGCCCAGTTATGATCTGCACCCTGGTCGGTACAGTTATGATATGTCGACTGGGCAACCAGGTCTGCCAACCGTTAGTACGTCGCGTCACCCAGTAAGTTCTTCGTTAAGGCGTTGGGGATTCTTCTCGGATGCTCGGTCCTCAAGGCCTGTTCTCCGTGGATCGTCTAGTTATCCTGGGTGTTCGTTGACGGATACGGTGTCACAAATGGCAAATAACGAAATATCCACAGATGTGACCTTGCACGTGTGACCTTAACCGTGGTCACATTTGGCAAATAAAGAATGTACATATATACGGATCAACGCACATCAGCAACAAAACTCCGGAGGTTAGTTTATATAATATATATTTCGGAAATTCATAAAAGAAGTATTTACAGCATATACATAGAGTTGACAATTAATTCAAGCAAGCAGTTAGTTCTACAACTGAGCTTCTGTTGTTGAAATACCTGGTCGGTATTGCGGACTTTGCGTAATTCTCATTAAGTAATCTACACTTTATAAGCGTTGAGTTATCAGGCAACAAGCAAGGGGGAGAGAGAGAAGAGAGGTGATTCTGCCAAGACTTATCTCTCTTTGACTCTTACTACTCTTCACTTACTACTCGGTTCTTCTTACTGACTTAATCTCTAATTTTGCACTTCTTTTATAATACAATTATGGAATGATGACGACACCCATGTTCGTCATCGACCAATCAAATTGCTTGATTATAATTCGACGGGGCCTGTTCTCATTGGTTGATTATACTTCGACAGGGCCCTTTTTCATTGGTCCATTTCCAAAATTGGTTTGACTCCTCCCTTAATTAACGCCCAACTTACATGTTGTATTAATTAACTCCTCCCTGGCTTACTAATGGAATTTCCCCCTATCCAGGAAAATTATTTTTCCTTTGAATTAAAGCAAATCACGCGATTTTATTTGTTTTGAAATTTCGGACAATTCATTTTTTTTCCTCTTCTTTGTTCTAAACACAATGCCGAGTCACTGCGTGTGTTTCAAAAACAACCCGACTTTTCAACTTGTCAAATTCCCAGGTCAACTTTTGGCTCATAGTTTTGCCAATTGCGGGTGTGAAATCCCCACCCCTCCGGCTACTGTACACTATGATTTCGGCCATTGGAGATCAAACGCCTGTGTATTTTGGCTAACATATTTTATGCATTCTTTTTTGCTTTTGAAGTCTAGAATTTGATTCAACTTTTCGCCACAAAGGCACTCCCGCCGCCGCCATTTCAACAACAGACTTAGCTCAGAATTTATTCACAAATAAAAATTAATAATAATTTTTATTCTTTCAACCCGGTCATCGTCCGGGAACAAAAAATTACTTTCAACTAAAAGAAACGTCACATCAACCCTACAGGTCTGATGTGGCCTCTCTTTAGTGTTACACAGTATCACATAGAGGAAGTAGCCAGATAATAAAGGAGAAAGCATGAGGTGTATTGCCAAATAGTGATGCCTGAAGCGTATAAAGAGGAACTATTGAGCTTGGCACACGAAGTGCCAATGGTTGGACACCTAGATATTACCAAAACATACAATAGACTGATCCAGCACTTTTATTGGCCTGGGATGAAAACCAGCATGAAGAGATTCTACCAATCATGCAAAGTCTGCCAGAAAACTGGGAAACCCAACCTGGATATACTACCAGCACCCTTCTGACCAATATCCGTAACAGAAGGGTCATTCAAATGAATCATCATGGATTACATACAACACCTACCAAGGACAAACACATGAAACAATACATACTCACGATGATGTGTGTGAGTACAAGATTCCCAGAGGTCATCCGTTAAGGACTATATCGGCAAAGAAGGTGGCGGACTCCATGATCAGTTTATTCTCAAGGGTCAGAATACCTAAATTGATTCAAATGAACCAAGGGTCCAATTTTACACCAAAGCAATTAAAAAAGGTGACTGAACAATTGAGAATACAACATGTAACATCGAGTGCCTACTACACCTAATCGCAAGGCACCCTGGAATGCTTTCACGCAACACTGAAGAGTATGCTGAAAGTACATTGTGTTGAGTGACAAATAGACTATGACAAAAGATTGCCATTCGTGCTATTCACAGCAAGAGATGCGATGATCTATGGACACACAGTGTGTGATTCCCTGCAAATGGTGAAAGAACAGTGGGTAGATCCCTAGCCAGCAGCCGAGGTTGTATCAGATTATGTCAAGAAGATGAGACATAAATTGCAGACTGGGAACTAGCCTGACAGCACATGGCCAAAAGCCAAAATGAAGCAATGATATGATAAGCAAGCGCAGATCTAAGAACTCCGTGTGGGGAAAAAGGTCATGATGCGTATACCAGGAAAAGGAACACCGCTTGATCCAAAGTTTCATGGATCCTATACAATAGTCGAGAGAGTTGATGACTTAAATTACAGGATAAGCACGTCAAAATACACAGCTGTGTCATGTTAATAGACTAAAACGATAAGCAGAGAGAAACGAGGAGCAAGCAATGCCTGCCAGAAAAACGAACAAGCCGACATAGAAAATACAACAGCGAAGGAGGATATAAGAATTAAGGACATTCCAATTCTGAGCAACTTGGAAGAGAAGTTGTGTTATTTGTTGGAACAGCATCGGAAGGAACTTAATAATCTTAGAAAAGAGTATTCAGGATTATTCTCTAATGTACTCTGGGAAATATCATTAGCAGAGCACGGCTTGGAGCTGACCATGGAGAGACCAATAAATTGCAGATTGCAAAATTGGGCCTTGATATGGCTGGAGTACAATCTGGAGGTGCATTATGCAAGGGCCAGGATAAGCAGGTGGCAGACACGCTGTCAAAATGTTGAGCCAGAGGAAATATTGAGGCCATGTACTGTGTGTAAAGAAAAGAGAAATTCATATACTCCTCGTTGTTTTCTTTCTTTGAAGGAAGAGTGAAAAGGATGTTCCTGCAACGGGTAATGCCAAATGACCCGCAAAACAGTGTCACCATAAGCAAGGCAGTCTTGTCACATACAAGAAAAGGGAATTAAAATATGCCATCGGAGTTACCTAATCAACGACCCTTATTTGTTTTATTGACGTGCGTAGGTGGAATGACCTCCCGCACCATGGACAATAACACATGCTGTCTGTAAGAGACACTTTTTTCTGCTGTTATCAAATGCCAGAAAGGGAGCGAAAAAGTTGCCTGTGTGCAAGAATGAAAGGGATGAAGAGAAAAACTCCACGCGGTCTAGTATTATGATTAAAACAGAACAACTATTTATGTAATTATGAAAAGGGTGACTCCTTAACTGGTTGGTACAAGGCCATCAATTGGGAGTACTGAGAACACAAAAAGAGAGAGAGATGGAATAATATTTCAATTTGAATGGAATTAAAGGAATGAATTCATTACGACCTGAACTGGTAAGTGTAATTCCCCATAAGAGCCATTGAACATTCCAGATTGTCATATTTCTTTTATTTTGTTTTGAACCAAGAATTCCGTTGGACTAGTTTTATACTATATATATGAATTACATGGACTTACCCAATAAAACAAGTTGGTATCTCATTGCTACTCTTTCTATATCTCTCTAAAATTTCTCTCTTGTATTAAAAACAAAAGAAAATCTTGTATTATATTCGATGCTTGTTAATTGAAATTAAATGACTTTGAAATTAACATATTTATGCAAATTAACGTATTTATGCAAATTAACGTATTTATGCAAATTAACATATTTATGCAAATTAAAATTTCTCTCTTGCATTATATTCGATGCTTGTTAATCGAAATTAAATGACTTTGAAATTAACATATTTATGCAAATTAACATATTTATGCAAATTAACGTATTTATGCAATACAGTCGATCCATATGTTCTTGATTCCTCCATATATCTATAATTGACTCAACGAGAATTCCTTCTGAGGAAGTTATTGACTGTCTGTTTCTGATGTCCTGTGAACTTCAGCCCCGATGGGACTTCCTGACACTGACAATTTTGAAAGATTTTCTCCCATCATATTTGCCTTTCTGTTTTGATATCATTTTTCTTGCAGTGCCGTTGAGTTGTCAATTTTAAAAAAATAAATAAATAAAAACAAGAACCAAAAAAATGATAAAACTCAATTCCTTCTGTTTCCTCCTTCCCATTTTTTTGCTTTGGTTGAATTTTGGTGCTTTCCACTAACCTTCCATTTTTGCTTCTTTCTTAAACCATATGCACAGAAGCTCTAGCAGGGATATAAGCACTTTAGCCCATATACGACTCTGTATCCTATGAGGATCTTTGCCCCTGTGGGTTTGACATTTGATGGGATATAGTTGGATAGCGTATTTCCGATGGTTGACCAAACCAGAAGGGGGTGAAACTATACCCTAAATCTTCGTGTTAATCCAAAACACTCAAAACTGGATCAGAGATATAATATTAGAGTAAAAATAATGTTACAATACAGTTTCAGACAGATTTAAATTCTAATTGATCACTGTGAAGATGATGAAGTGATAAGCCTCGCATATAAAATATATATTCAAATATGTGTTTTATTTCAGAAATGTATAATTCCACATTTGTCAACAAAAATCTTTTATTAGATAGACTAGAGAGAAATGATTTTGCTACCACGGCAATGTTTAAATTAATAGATAATAGAAATATAGTTTGGATTGTGGTGTTCCTAGGAATAAATGTAATAATTTATCATAACATATAAATGCGACTACAAATATGTGCAAAAGCTACATAAAGTAGTGGTTTGTAGTTTGATCATAGTGAATTTATATGTGGCATCTGTGCTTGCCAAGCTATAATGTTTCTTTCTTTTAGAGGAATAATTGATCCTATTTTATATATATATATATATATATACACACACACATATATATACACATATATATACACACACACATATATATACATATATACACACATATATATACACACACACACATATATATACACATATATATACACACACACATATATATATACATATATACACACACACATATATATATACATATATACACACACACATATATATACATATATACACACACACATATATATACATATATACACACACACACATATATATATATACATATACACACACATATATATATACATATACACACACATACATATACACACACATACATATACACACACACATACATATACACACACATATATATATAGAATAGAAGGAGATAATGCCATTAATAGATGATAATTGATTATTCTAAAAAGACATTATTACAAAATTGCAATAATTTAAAAGGCTCACCTGAAATAGCCAGTCAAAGCTTGGGAGTTTTTATTGTACATTTCAAATAATTTCCTGAAAAGTTTAAAACACATTTACAATTTTAAAAACACTTTATTTCTTTAGAGTTATTATTTCTGTAAATAAAATTATAAAAGAACATCACCTCTGTGTGTGTGTGTGTGTGTGTGTGTGTGTGTGTGTGTGTGTGTGTGTGTGTGTGTTTTCGCATCAACATAACTTTAATAAATACATTGAATTCTTGGTGCTTGTCCAGAATTCCCCTTGTATTAATA
Organism: Euprymna scolopes; assembly: GCF_053919585.1. Taxonomy (NCBI): domain Eukaryota; kingdom Metazoa; phylum Mollusca; class Cephalopoda; order Sepiida; family Sepiolidae; genus Euprymna; species Euprymna scolopes. The sequence continues at coordinate 40,483,370 of NC_136502.1, read as the reverse complement.
AACAAAAACAAAGAAAAATATCTATGATCTAATATCAAGATGGAAAGAAAATATTGTATTCCAAAAATCATGTAAATTAATCAAATAGTTTTATTTTTAAATAAGAAAATCAAATTTTATGGCTAATCGAGCAGCAACTGTCTTACGACACCATTTGGAAAATAGTCTCAATAAACAAGGGAGGTAACTTGCCATAATTCCAACTTCCAAGATTTTTTTTGAATGCTTACGAATTTGCATTTGGAAAAATATCTCAAGAAACAAAGATAGAAAACTCAACAATAATTCATACTTACCAGATTTATTTTGTAATGCCTGCAAATTCCAATTAATTGCTTAAAAATTATTGTATTTATAAAAACCAAACTATTTGATCAATTTACATGATTTTTGGAATACAATATTTTCTCTCCATCATGAGGACATACATCATACAGATTTTTCTTTATTTTTGTTTTTAATATAGGGTGAATTCTGCACAAGTACACATTTTTTATTTACTATTAAAATTTTTATTTACTATTAATCTAATATTTCTTGAAATAAAAAATGCAATAGTTCAAAACTAAAAAGTTTTCAAATCATGAAAGAAAAATAATAAATTAAATTCACTAGAATGCATTTCTCTTTATAAAAACGAGTCAGCCAGTTTAACATTTTGTTAATGGTTAACTCTTCAAAATTTGAATTGACAGGAACTTATTTCTGGTTTTATAATTTCGATTAAAAGATTGAAAGTTTTTGAAGTTTTTTTCCATTCAATAATTTTATAGAGATTAAAACAATTTGGTTCAATTAATAATTTAATCATCAAAAACTGTCAAAATAATTAAATTTAATTTTTAAAATCAAATTTGAAAAAAAATAAAACAATTTGGTAAAAGAAAAAAAAAACAAACGGTACAATTTAGAAAAAGAAAAGAAAAAAGAGATTTAAAACATTGGTGTTAATATTATATTAGGCACAAGTGCAAATCACATTCCAAGTAAAAACTCTTTGATATACTTACGTATCCTTACCAAAAATTAGGAAAAATAAGTAGAATTTTAAATAAAATTAAAAATCAGTTTTCATATTTTAATGATCTGCCATTCATTATTACTTAGTTAAATGACAGACTCACTTATCTCCCTTTGTTTTACAAGATTTTTTTTTATTCTTTTCAATGGCAGATCGGCAAACTACAATAAAATTGATTTGGATTTTTTATTTAAAATTCTACTTGATAATTTTTCTTAATTTTGGATTTTAGATACATATTTTTGCCCGATATATAAGTATGAGGGGCGTTTCAAAGTAATGCCTCCTATTTTTTCATTCCACTCCAATCAATTAGGGGTGATTTATGCATTCATGCCCTGAAAGTTTAATCTCTCAATTGCAGATATTCGCAGTGTGAGACTCTAATAAATCCACCTCTGTCATGGCTGTGCGTCAGAAGCAGAGATGCGTCATTGAATTCATTAATGCAGAAAAAATTGAGCCGATCAACATTCACTGGCACCTGCTGAATGTTTACAAAGCTGATGCAGTTGATGTTAGCACAGTTAGGAGATAAGTTTGTCAATTTCAGAGTGCCGACAGAGATGTGAGCGACAAAGCATACTCCGGACGCCCATACACAGCCACCACTCCATCACTGGAAAAAGTGCATTGAGAATAGTACTGACTATGTAGAAAAATAAATTCTGGAACAAAAAAGATCACTTGTTTTAATGGTACCACTCTTGTCTTCATAGCTCTTCAACTTTTTTTTTACTTAAAAAATAGGAGGCATTACTTTTCAAACAACCCTGGTATATCAAAGAGTTTTTCTGCTAATTTATTTGAAACTACGATTTCCACCTGTGCTCAATATTATATAAGCACAAAATACAAATGTAATGAAAGACCCCTGCCCAATGCTACAGGTATTTAAAAAAATTTTTTTTTTTAAATATACAAAAGTAAAGAAAACAAAAATTGCCTTTATGTATTTTTTAAATTAATAAATGGCAATGATAGATTCTATTTAATTCATAGAAATAATTCTTCCCAGGCATTGCTACCTCAGGTCAGAGTGAATCTGGAATTTATATATATAAAAGCGAAAATGTGTGTGTTTGTGTGCCCACTTTTTGTGTATGTCCAAGAAAGGCTTTTTTCAGAGAAGCGGTCGGTCGCCTAACAACTTTTTAAAACTTTTTATATCACATGTAAATCGTAATATCTCAGAGTTAACAACGGAGCTCGCCTGTCTATTTAATTTGCTCGACTTCGGGAAGATAAATAATCAACATTTTTCACTCGCCGCATGTGGGTTAGGCCTTTTTCTATAATAAAAGCGACACTAATTGTCTAGGTATTTTTCTGGTCTCGATCGCCGGAAATGTCCGAAAGCAATCAGCTTTACTCAATGTGGAAATATTATTTCTTTATATCAGAAGACAATTGCTATTCAATTTGGACAAGTGGAGCTGTTTCACCCTACCCCCAACATCTTGGAAAAAAAAAAAAAGAAAAAAGTGTTCCACACTAAATGATACCCCGCAGTCAAAAGTTGACCTCATTAAGTCATTAAAACGTGCACCTGCTAATTTAAGTAATTAAATAAATTCAAACGTGTTTCCGTTAGCATCTCATGGTGGCCCAATGGTTAACGTTGCACTCTTTTTTTTTTTTTACACTTTAATTTCCAATTTTGCCTCAAGGGTTCGGGTTCGATCCTCATACTTACCTACCGAAACATTTTTTTTTTATTTTAACCCCACCCCCCGGAGTTTTGATTTACCCAAAACCACACACACCTCCAAACACCCGGGCAACGCCGGATACCCCTCGCTAGTATAAACTAAAAGGTAAAATCAAAAATGTTAAAACTCCAAATCATATGAGGACCAGGTTTGGATAAACAGAGCACAAGTAGTTTTTTTTAATGAAAATTGCTCCAGACATGACATGAAACCAATTGATGTAAAGAGCTTTTTCAAGATCAACAACTCACACAATAATAAGTGTTAGATAAATAGATTCCAACTTCAAAAAATATTAATTGTTCTCTCGTTTGTCAGAAAAATCATTCATGGAATGTGAAAACTAAAGGACGAAATAAGGAAAGTGAGAGTTACAAGGTTACCAAAAATAAATCTAATATCTTCTGTCTACTCTCATTTGATACTATTATTAATAAGCATCAGGATTAATTTAATGAATTTTTTGTCCACAAAACTTGTTAAGTACAGTGGGTGAGGAAGTATTTTTTTACCTACAACAATAGCATTCAAGTATAACAGTAAAAAAGTGCCCCCCCTCCCCATCCGATTTCTGATTTAGTTGAGGGATTTAAGAAGTTAAACAGGAGAAAGTGTGGTGACAGATAAACTTCTTATTCCCTGCAACCTCTTTCACGCAGAAAAGATGTTGCAAGCCTGTCTCTGTTCTACTGCTCTATCATTATTGTCATGAGAAGTGCTCAATCTCTACCCCCCTCCTCTTGCCAAACTTTCACAAAAACACTAGAATGCTACAACGACCATCAACATCTTTCTATATGTGCCTAAATCTAAACGCAAATTCCATGAACAAAGCTTTTTTCCTAGAACTGCCCACCTGCACTGACTTGCTTTCCAGCTGACTACAATATGGTTGTCTTCAAGT
>NC_136502.1:40234733-40474733 GCF_053919585.1 Euprymna scolopes | reverse complement strand
AAACTTCCCAATCCGTACAGAATTTTAAGAAGTTCTTTTTGTTTTTTTAGCACAGTTTTATCAAATTATGTTCTTCTTTCCAGTTTCTTCCTTTGTACTGCTAGAATTTGGAATCCATTCCATTTCCTGCTTCTCTGATTGTACTAACCTGCAGAAGTTTAAATGCAATGTGAATAGACATCTCGTTGCTCAACTCCCCACAGTTCCAAAAAGTAGTCCCTGATGTTTCAAGTGGCAATATGCTTTGTTTTAGTTGAAAAAGAGCGAAATAAAAAATTAAAAAAAAATTTCTTAATGTAAAATTAAAAATGTCTGACTTACAGAAATAATGGCTGCATATCCGAAACAATGTCTTCTAACCATTTATCAGCAATGTTTATCGCCAGGTCAGCAAATTGTTCCACAAGCTGTAATTGTATTTAAAAAAAATATGAGAGATTAAAGAAAAGCTATCAGTCTTTTTTTAATTAAGATTTTATTGCTATTTTAGCTCTATTTATACAAAGTTTAGCATGTAAGCATCATATTTGATTAAAACATCTGTTCGATACTTTGGTATGCATTGGACAGCTTTAAGAAATTGATTTCCAAACTAATCTATCTCTGATCAGGTCTTTATTTATCCCTCTTTCTCTTAAGTCCATTTTTATCACTTTCTCCCATGTTTTCCTAAGTCTTCCCCTGTAAACTGTCCTGCATCTACTAAACCAAGAACTCTCATCCATTTCTTCCAATAAAAGCATGCCATCAAAATCTCCTCTTCTGCACACATCTCCCTATACCGTCCAGATTTAATCTTCCTCTGTGCGCATCAGAACTAAGCCTGTCTTTAAGATTCACATTACACATCCATCATATGAATCCCATATCATTTCTCACCATGCAACACATATCATCAACACTTCCTGGCCATGTATCACTTCCATACATCATCACACTACATACACATGCCTAAATAACTGTTGCACAGATTTGTATGCATAGAATTCATTTTTAAATGAATTAGACCATCATTATGAATTCTGAAACACAGCTGCTAATAGCCAAAATAATGCAAATTATAAATCCTCATTTCAAAAATTCCATAACACAAAATTTAAGTAGGTCACACAAAAATCTTTTTAGAAATTGGTATAACGTATTTTAAAGAGAGCAAATATTAAAATCATTAAAAATTCAAAGCCTTTTCAATACAAGAGTTTTTTTATAATGTGTAGACACAGCAGCCTAGAAAGAAAATGGCCACTGAGTTCGAGTTTTATGTAAAAACTGAAAGAAATCCTTAGACCACATATAAATTATAACGATAACTGTTTATAAGAAAAGTTTGTTATAAAAAAAAAAGAGAAAGAGATGTTCGTATCCATTTTTTGAACATTTCCATTTCCAACCATCAATTGACTGCGAATAACAGTTCAACAGGCATAGTAAATTACAGATTTTACACCTCCAAGAATTGAATTATTTAAAAATTGTCAGACAGCTTCTTAACCAGTTGAAATATTGTTATTTTTTTTCAGTCAACATGAAATCATCTTTTACAAAACTTATTGGATGCATTCTAAAAACTCAGCAGCCATTTTCTTTTTAGGCAGCTTTGTCTAAACATTAACGATTTTCTTTTTTAATTTAATCTTAAATCTTTCAGAATCAATTTCCATCTTCAGAGATGACTAGAATTACCCATTTGGTGCTTATATAGTATTAGGCATAAGTGAAAATTGCAATCCCAAATAAACTAATAAGAAAACTCTTTGATATGCTTACATATCAACCAAAAATAGGTAACTCGTATACGAAAAATTAGAGAAAATTATTGAGTAGAATTTCAATTAGAAATAAAAATCAGTTTTATTGGATTTTGTCACTCAGCTTTTGATAAGAGCAGAATTCGTATAAAGTAGGGGGAGATAAGTCAGTCTGTCATTTAACCAAGTAATACTAAATGACAGATCAACAAAATATGAATAAACTAATTTTTAATTTTAATTAAACTTCTACTCAATAATTTTTTCCTAAATTTGGGTGAGGCTACTTATTTTTGCATGAGACATAAGTATATTAAAGAGTTTTTATTTGGAATTGTTAAGTTTTGAGACATTGTGTTGAACAAAGATGGAGGTGTAGTTCAGATCAGTAACCAAAATGGTGGCCAAGAATCAAATGCGGTCCGTGGCGTAGTTAACGGCGAACTGATTGAATCCAAAATTCAGCAATTTTTATAATAATTTTGAAATGTTTTCATTGGTTGTTTAGCACAGCCGGTGCTTATAAAAATGATTGGCGAATCCATTCATCTCATACCCCCATTAGGAGTCAAAAACATTTTACAGGAATGCAATTTTTACTTGTGTTTAATACAATATAAGTATCATGTTTAAAAAAAAAAAAATTATTTTTCTTTTTACTGTCTGTATTTTGTTGTCTGGGCAGTTACTAAGCTCAAATCCTGGATGTTGGATGAAGAAGTATGAGAAAAGTTGATATTTTAACAATCTACATCATTTTATTGGAAGCATTGATGGGTTAGAAATATTAAAATGACCCAGAATATATGACTCGATTATATAACTTATTTGTTTTGAATTTCTTCAACATTAAAATAAAACTCATTTTTAACAATATTTAATTTTTGTCACTTTATGGGACCAGTTTAATAGGATGAAAGTTGGTGGATTAGGGTCGTTGTTTCTTATCACAATAAAGTGGTAAAAAAATAATTTATAAACAAAAATGAACCCCAAAAACAATTATGGAGCACAGATTACAACCTTATTCCCAGTAAAAATTCTTCAATCTATTCACATATCAAGTAAAACTAAATAACCTCACCAAAAGAAACATGATTAAGTAGAATTTTAATCTAATATATTAAAGGCTATATGTATGTCTGTCTGTCTGTCTGTCTCCATATTTTCAAACTCTATCTCTTCCGAAACTAAAAGTTGCAGAGCGGCACTAGGGGCCTCAAATGATTGGATTTTTTATGGACCGTTCTTTGGTCTGGTTGAAATAGTTTTTAAGGGGTCAAAAATGGGTCAAAAGTGAAAAAAATCGTAATATATTTTGTACATTCATCTTAGTTTATTTTTAATTTTTAATCAGTTCATATGCATGTCACGTTGGTACAGTGGTAACGTCACCAGCTTTGAATACTAGTTGTGCTTCCAGTTTCAATTCTAGTTGATGCCAACCACTTTTTTTTATTTTTAGAAATGACGAGTCAATAATAATATATACGAAATCTGGACAAATTAAAATATCATATTTAAGCGTATTTTATGACCGTTTTATCATATTTTGCCAATCTTGATTAAATGACAGTTCAAAATAGAAATGACAGACCAGTTTTACGCGAAATCCGTTCTTATTAATGGCGGATCGACAAAATACAATAAAACTGATGTTTATTTTTAATTAAAATTCTACTTGATAATTTTCGATAATTTTTGGTGCAGATATCTATTTTTGCCTAATATGTAAGTATATTGTTGCAATATTTTGGACTTGTAATGTGGTATGATCCCACACAGTCGGATGATTCTATTTATAAACGATGCTGCTAGGAACTGACGAATCAAATTAATTCACGTTCTGCTACCAACCAATCAGAAACCAGAATTGCTTCATAAATATTAAACCTTTTCTGAAGCAATTTCACATGTTTCCCCCCCCCCATCTCGACACGGTAAGAATATTTTGCTCTGTGGAACTGTCTACTGCAAACCAGTCACCTCTCAAGACTTGTTTAAAACAACAAACCATCTGAAACTTTTATGAAACTAAACATGGCTTACACTTCTAGATATATCAAAAAGTTTTCTAGTTAATTTATTTTGAACTGTTTTTAATTTATTTCATCTGTGTATTTCTATGTATAAGCAGTATAAGCACCTCTAAATTTGAGGGGCAATCAGTAATATAAATTGATTTTGAGTATTTTTTAACGGCATAGCATCCATTATGTTTGTGCTTCAAACTGTATTTGACAAAACATTTGATAGGGATCAATTATTATTGTTTTCTTACCTCTGGTCGGTTTTCTTTAGCCATCAGTTGAAAAACAGTGTTTAGGATTTCTTCTCGTTTGGTAAGTTCAAAAAACATCAAATCTAGAATTTGAAAAATATTAAAAATCAAATAAATCTCCAACAGAATATGCAAATAAAAAAAATATAGAAACAATAATTTGTATATTTTTCTCATCTTGGATGCTATTCTCACAATGTTTCCTCCAACTCTCTTCAGATCTATCTTGTTGAACTCTGGAACAGGGTTCCTACAGATTTTCAATATCTATTTTCAAGGCCTTTTTCAGACAAAATTCAACTTTTAAAAGCAATTTTTTATATATTTAAAGAATTATATAATAAACCAAAAAACTAATAATTTAATTAATATTTAAAAAAATTCTTAATGGTTTTTATTTCAATTTTGAATTTCATTTCAGCTACTTCCATAAACATGATAAAAGAAAATAACTTTTGTATTTGCAATACCAGAAATAATAATAATAATGCAATTTCAGAAGAATGTATTTATTTTTATTTTATTTTCAATATTTAATAAATATTGTCATAGTATTTTTAAAAAAAGTATTTTAATAGTATTTATTTCAATTTTATTTTTAATATTCCGACATCAATTTTTACCGAATATAAAGTATATGATTTTCAAGCCCTATATAAGATATTGTCCATATTTTGAAGGCCTTTTTCAAGGTAATAATAGAAATAAGGTCTTTTCAAGACAAAGCTCAAAATTCAAGGTCTTTTCAAACCTGTGCGATCCCTGTTTAGTTTATGCTGAACTAAGGAATCTGTACATGATTTCAAATGAAACCCTTTGTTTTATCCAGTTTAATAGGGTTAGTTAGTGGTGTTACGTTGTTGTATCATAAAATGAGCGTTTGTTGTATATTGGTTGAAATTGGAATGGAGATAATATATTAAAACGTGTCTATTTATAAAAGGTTGAGTGTTTAATTATCTTAGTTAATGTCGTTGTGTGTGTGATCGTCTAGTGGTTTTTCTATTACATATGTTCATATGCTGTTAAGTGTGAATATGTGTGTGATATGTCATTTGAACATACCTTCTGCCATTTTGTTGGTCCATCTGGAAATTCTCGTCTGGGAAGGAGACTTGATACCTGTTTTTGGGGACGAAGATTTATTTCACTCCAAGACAAGAAATTGGTTCTATAGTTTTTTTTATTCACCTTCCAGTTTGTTCGCAGAAGATTGGAAAGTGAATTTGGCCTGTGTTGTTTTATTTTCTAGGTCTTATTTCTACCACGTCAGCGTTCATCCCCCACCCCAGCGAAGGGGAGGAGACAACAGCGAAGCCGTCCGCTCTCTTCCAAGTCCCAAGCAAATCTCCTCGATTCAGCTAACCTGATCACATGACTCACACACAATCCAATCAGCTGATCTTGACTTCCGGTCAACGTGTCTACACTATAATTCACACTCTCCCTCCCCTCCCTCTCTCTTTCTCTCTCTCTCTATCCATTCTCTAACAGTGGGTTAGGGTTGTTGTTTCTTCTTTTTCTTCTAGTTTGTTTTTGTTCAACCATGAGTAAGTAGAAGTAATCCGTAATTGCATTCCGCAAGTACCCATCATGCAACAGATAAAAGTACTAAGTAATAATCACATAATAAGTACAGGTGATACTGGTGAGAATAGAATTAAGAATTACTTTTACCTGATCATAGCTGATGGAACGAGAACAAACTACAAAACAAGTTAACTATTCGTTTTTATTATACAAAGAATTTGAAATTATGCTTCTAAATTTTTGAGATGGGGATTGATAATTTGTATTATTTGGATTGTGTGGATTACTTTTCTCATCCTGATTGTTATTTTTCATAACGTTTGTGTAACCTTCGACCTCCTTCAGGTGTATCTTCTCGAACTCAGAAATCTGCACGAAATTATTTAATCCATGGGAGTAGCATGCTTTTCTTCCATCAGTTATGACTGGGTAAAAGTTCACAAGGACTCATGGAATAGTGGATAAAGTACTTGGTAAAATTCAGTTGCAAAATTACACTCTTCTGGAGGTTGAAGGTTCAATGCTCGGTGCAGGCGACACTATACAATTGTGAATTACTTAAAACTTCTATCCAGTCATGGCTAACAGGATGACAGCATGCTACTCCGTGGATTAAATAAAGGGTTCCATTCAAAATTCTGTGTAGATTCTCAAGTTTGACAAAAAGATTCTTGAAAAGATACACCTGAAAGAAGGTCGGAGTTTTCATGAACCGAAACTTTGTGAAAACAACACTTAAGATGAATAATCCAAATAATTTCTGATATTCAAATTCAAAGAAATTTGAATATCAGAATTGTTATAATCGTTACAGATGAACTAACCTGACCAAATCCTTGGTAAATGTTCTTGACCATCATGAAGTTCAATCGCTTGGAGTAAGTCTTTGATTCCCATATAATTTGGCGTCCAAATCTGCAAAGAAAATATACGAAAGTTTACTCAGCAGAAATGTTCTGTTACATTTTAATTTTTAATATCAATAATTATATTTAAAATAACTGCAGAAAAATATTTAATTGCGAGCAGATTAATATTATTCTCATCAGTTTTGTAATATGCCAGCAGCATTCACTGTAGGCAAGTTGAATTTTTCTTTTTATTAATTCTGAATATTTTTCTCATCTGTATCTTAACTTCTTTTTCTTTGTTTATTTAAAACAAAAAAATTATTTTTTATTTTTGCTTCTAGGGACAAAGTCTCTGCCAAATCACTTATTTCATTCTACATTAATTTAAAAAAAAAAAAGAAAAAAAGAGCATGTTGCAGATGAGAGATGGTATTCTAATGATATGGCATCAAGCTTAGCACAAAGTCTATCCTTTATAAAAGGCAGGTGGTGAAGTCTGTAGGTCTGACTAATCAGAAGTTATGCATGATTTAAATTTGGTTTCTGGAAAGCTGCAATTATGGTTTTTATCTGGAAAAATCTCAACTATCTTTTGCTCATCTGTGGAACACAATACTGTGGAACGGCTTCCCAGCTGACTGTAACATGGTCGTTTTCAAGTCCAATGTAAACAAATTCTTGTTGAACCCTCCTCTTAAATAATTAATTTCTACCCAATTTCTACCATCACCGATCATCATGCTATTGTTTCACCTGACATTCATTAACCCTTATCCTTGAGTGGCGTCTGTGCCTTCATAAGCGAGGGCTCTACAGTAAAAAAAAAAAAAAATACAGTTAATGTCACGGGCTGTTTTCTGAATCATATCAATGTTATGCTATAACATTGGTTTTCTGCATTCACCTTAAAGCAGGTTGAACCAGCTTCCTCTTCAGGAGGAAGTATCAAGAGAAATTAAATTTACAAGCAGTCCCTAGTTGCATGTACAATTTTGTAATGAGGAAATTCATTGAGAAACACCTAAAAATAAAAATTAGCTAAAAGTAAGCACTTATCCTATTTGTAAAAGTTAATCTTCGTTATTTCCCTGAATGGACAGCAGGAGGTGAAAGCCATCCAAAATGACACAAACATCAATAGACAAGGTTTTGGACTCAGTATTTTAGGATGTGCAAGATATTTTGTCATTGTTTATTTACTGCTTTTTGACCCAAACAAGGTACAGTGCCGCTTGGATGTAAGGGGCTACTATTTGGAATAAAATTTGTAGGAATACTGTGTAGGGAGTTGAGCAGCAAGATGTCTGTTTACATTACACTTGAACTTGTGCATGTCAATACACTCAGGGACCCAGAAGCAGTTCAAGGAAAGAAACTATTTGAGTAGAAGGCTTTCCAGCATTTAGTGATATCTACAGTGTAGGGGCGGGATTTTGCTGCTTGTCAGGTTAGTCGGGAATATTTATGTCGAGGGGGCATAAAAGGTTTATATTTTTTTGGTGCACTTTCCATTAAAATACTTGTAAAATAGGCGCAGGGATGCAACATTTCATCGATGGGACAGAGGTTGGAGTTTTACTGATGACTGACAGCAAGAGATGAAAGCCATGCAAAGTGATATAAACATCAGCAGGAAAGGCTTTGGACTCAATATTTTGGGATGTGCAAGATATTTTGTTTGTTGATTACTTTGAAAATAAGAACGAACATCAATAGTATTATATATTATATAGCATTATTTGTGTATTTGAAAGAAGAAATCGAGAAAAAAAGACACAAATAAAAGATAAAAATAAAACGCTGTTTTACCAAGATAATCAACACTAAACACTAAAAAATCAACTAATACTAATATTAACTATACTAATACTATACTAAATAATCAACACTAAAAAAAAAAAACTAATAAAAATCAAAGTATCAGTGCACTTACATTTGGAGTGAACTTGTCGTAGAATTCCATTATTTTTTCTAAGGTTTCAAACTGACACAAGAGTCGGAAAAAGAAGGAACTGAAAATAATGAAGTGTTTCAGTTTATGAAAAAATGCACATTAAATATTCTTTAAATGCATAAAACAAATGCCACTTTTAAAAAATGTAACAATTCGCTAAATTAAAATTAAAAAAAAATAGATTTCTAAAACTGTTTAAATCAGCGATAATGACCAAATTTTTTTTGTGATGATTTTGGAATAACTCATTTTGAAATTAGTAAAATTTCAATTTTTTCGCACCCAGCAACATTATTTTTTAATGGGTGTGCAAATTGATACCACATATATATTATTATATAGCCTATTATTATTTTTTAATGAGTGTGCAAATTGATACCACATATATATTATTATATAGCCTATTATTATTTTTAATGGGTGTGCAAATTGATACCACATATATATTATTATATAGCCTATTATTATTTTTTAATGGGTGTGCAAATTGATACCACATATATATTATTATATAGCCTATTATTATTTTTTAATGAGTGTGCAAATTGATACCACATATATATTATTATATAGCCTATTATTATTTTTTAATGGGTGTGCAAATTGATACCACATATATATTATTATATAGCCTATTATTATTTTTTAATGAGTGTGCAAATTGATACCACATATATATTATTATATAGCCTATTATTATTTTTTAATGGGTGTGCAAATTGATACCACATATATATTATTATATAGCCTATTATTAGGGCTATGACAAGAGCATATTCTTTTCATTACTTTGACTCTCGAGTATATATCAGTTAATATCATATGTTTTTAGATAGAGTAATGTGGTTCTTGATTGATATTCTTTTTTTTTTTTTACATAGGAATCACCACTTATCAAGGCCCTGGGGCCAATCGAGGATAAGGGTTAATGGGTATACATTAGTCAATGTAATTAAAGCATAGTAAACATAAGTAGTGGAAATTTTGTAAATTGGATTACTTGGGGGGGGGGGCGGTTCATCAAGAACTTGTTTACGTTGGACTTGAAGACAATCAGACTGTAGTCAGCTGGAAAGCAGGCAATTGGAAGAGAGTTCCACAGGCATGCAGTTCTAAGAAAGAAGCTTTGTTCATGGAATCTACATTTAGGTTTAGACACAGATAAAGAGTGTGGAAAATTATTGATAGTGGTTCTCGATTGATCAACTGTATCTAATTGTGTTGGATATATACGCTAGAGTCAAAATAATGATAAGACTATACTCTTGTCATAGCCCTAGTTATTATTATAGTAAAGCTGAAGTAATCAACGTTTGTTTTCCTGAAATCTTTTTTTTTTGTTCTTGTCCAAAATTTGTCCTTCAATCTTAGTTCAACAGAGCTAAATTGTTAGGAATTACAATTAAAAAAATAAAATGAAAAATGGAGAAAGTAAAAAGGGAGGGTAGGAATTAAATACAAACCACATTAAGTCCTTTCATCTGAAGATCCTACAAAATATTTACATTGTCTTTGTGACCTTCTCTTTGTAAACAAAAAGGTCTCTGAAAACTTAATGTGGTTTCTATTTGACCCTCCACCCCTTTTTTTTCTTCTTCAGTATATTTTCCATATTGTACATTATCTTTTTATAATAATTCCTAACCTCGATTTAGCTCTGTTGAGAGAGGTTCAAAATCAGTTAGCTAGCCTTACAATTTTATTTTTGAATTTGTCATGTTTAAAAATAATTTTGGTTTTTATACAATTAAATTTTGTAACCCCCCCCCAATATATATATATATATATATATATATATATATATATATATATATATATATATATATATATATATTAATAGGATCGAATAAATAAATAAATAAAATAAAATAATTAACCAATGGGAAAAGAGAGGACAAAAGAAAAAGGATATTCATAGCCAGCTAGATTAATTTATCGCTGAAGATGAATCCTGACTGTAACTTTAAGAGCAAAAGGAAGTGAAATAAAAGCGAATGGTTTAGTCACTGCACCCACCACAACAAACGACATTGACGGCCTTCAAAATAAGGCCAATCATTGCAACGCATATGATGACTTTACAAAAATGTCAACGGAAAAAGTCCTTGTAAAAAGTAGCCCAGTTGACAGTCAAAGAATGAATGTCTTTGGTTAATTTTTGGATATTTGTCGATCGAGAGACCAATCTTTCTAACGATACTAATTTTGTTATTGTTTTATGCATCTGTCAAAAGTTTTTAGCGGACATACGCACATACACACACAAATGCAGACGATGACAGACAGTTGAGATTTATATAATAGACTAGCAGGGGTACCCGGCGTTGCCCGGGTGTTTAGAGGTGTGTGTGCTATGGGGGCAATCAAAACAAAAGAATAAGCGAAGTAATAACCCTAAAACTTCTTAATAAAATCGTTGTCCGAGTGTTTGTGTCAGAGGCAGGGGGCAGTTTTAAAAAAAAAGTTTTAGTAAATAGGTAGGAAGGATCGAACTCTAAGCCTTGAGGTGAAGTTGGAAAATAAAGTGTAAAAAAAAAGTGAGACGTTAACCGCTCGGACATCAAGAAATAGTAACTAAAAGATGTTTGAATTTATTTAAGTACTAGCGAGGGGTACCCGGCGTTGCCCGGGTGTTTGTAGGGGTGTGTGGTGTTAAATAAAAAAGAAGCCGGGGGGGGGGGGTAGGATCGAAGCCGAACCCCTGAGGCGAAGTTTGAAAATAAAATCGGCCAGCCGGAAGTGAAAGATGTTTCAAAGTCGTCGAGCGTTACGACGACGACGATGACGATGTAAGCATTGTTATAAGCGAAGTAAGAAAAGAAAACAACGTTTTAATTAAGCGGGGAGGGAGGGGGGGTAAAAACACCAAAAAAATTAATGTAAGGCAAACGAACGATTAAAACAGAAAAACGAACAAACGTTACGTGAAAAATGGCGTAAATAATACAGGGTTCAATATTTAAATTAAAAAAATCAAAAAAAAAAAACATCTCACACCACGATTCGAACCCAAAACTTTTATATAATGAACCAAGGCCTTAACTACCTGTGCTAAAGCGGCGTATATAAAGTTTGTTCGGTTTATCAACTATTTAAAGTAAATCAGGTCATGACGTCATCTGACGCATGCGTTGTTGACTCTCCCCCCTGTCGAATCTGTCTAGACATCTCTCTCTCTCACCCTCTCTCTATCGCTCTCTCTCTCACTTCGTCTGCCTTACTCTAAAGACTGGAAAATGGCGTCTGGCAGTTTTTATTTTAAAAAAAAACTTTGATCGTTAATATTTTTTGTAAGCGTATTTTTTACTTCACATGATTGGCTTGGCTTTATTTTTCGTTTATCGTATCTACCTATTTTGAATGTGGTAATAACTTTAGTAACGTTGCCATAGCATAGAAGTTCATAGTTTAGCTTTAATTAATTTTTTTTTTACCGATAACAACATTTTTAAATTGTAAATTCAGACCGCCATTAGAGGTTGCTGACGTCAAGATCACGTGACATGACTCAGCGGGTTTTAAATACAAGTTGACCCAAAATAAACGGCCACGTGTATACTTTATGTAGAAGAGTTGGCGGCCGTATTTTTTGGGGGCAGTTATAAATCGATTTAAAAATATGTAATGTTTAACATTAAAATGTCACTTTTTTTGGGGGGGGGCCCCCCTGCAGAAAATCGATCAGTTGACGCACTTCTGATGGTCACTTTGGGCTAATTTTTCGATATTTGTCGTCCGGAAGGTGGGGCTTTCATATGAGACCAAGTTTGTGAATTTTTGTTGTGTCTGTCGAAAGCTTTTAGCAGACACACAAACATACATACATACATACACACACACAAACATACATACACACATTTTCGCTTTTATATATATAGATTAAGAATTGACAGGTGCCCACACTTAATGATTTAATGAAGTCAAATATTAGTAGCGGAGTTAACTTTCACTGTGGGGCAGTTTTTTATTTATTGTGAGATTTTTTTGGGGAGTTTGTTTACTCAACTTTGGCCTCCCCAAGATGATGGGAGGAAACCAGCTCCCCATTTAAAGGGGATTGTCCAAATTGAATAGCAATTGTCTGATATAAGGAGAAACTTCGCATTGATCAAAACTGATTGCTTTTGGGCGTTCCCGGCGATCGTGCCAGGAACGGTGCCTTAAGCTTCAAATTAGTTTCACTTTTATACGAAAAAGCCGAATCAACATGCGGCGATCCAAAAAAATGTCGAAAATAGTGCATAAAAGTCGGGCAAATTAAAGATAGGCGCGACCTCCGTTTTTAAGTCGTAGATATTACGATTTAGACAAGATATAAAAAGTTTTAAGAAGTGAGCTGACTGAGAAGCCCGACGAAAAAAGCCTTTTGTGGGCATACACAAAAATACACACACACATAAACACACACACATTTTCGCTTTTATATATATATAGAAGATTATCACATTATGAATGTTCTGAAGTTTTTTTTTGTTTTTTGTTTTTTTACACAGGAGTCACCACTTATCAAGGCCCAGAGGCCACTCGAGGATAAGGGTTAATGAGTATACATTAGCCAATGTGATTATAGCGTAGTAAACATAAGTAGTGGAAATTTCATCAAATTAAGTATAAAACTATTTTTTAATGGTTGGCAGGTTTAAGTTTTAGAGATGATTGGTCGGATTATGTGACTTTTTTTCTTTTTTTTTTTTACACAGGCATCAACACATTATCAAGGCCAAGAGGCCACTCGAGGATAAGGGTTAAAGAGTGTACAGGAGAAATTGGACAATATAGTAATCAATTCGGTAAATTTGTTAACTTATATGGAACGGCTCATCAAGAACTTATTTACGTTAGACTTGAAGACAACCATATTGTAGTCAGCCGGAAAGCAGGAAAACAGAAGACAATTCCACAGGCCTGCAGTTCTAAGAAAGAAGCTTTGTTCATGGAATCTACGTTTAGGTTTAGGCACAGATAAAGAGTGGGGAGAATTATTGATAGTGTTTTCAGCTAGACAAGTGTTTCTTGTGAAAGTTTGGCGAGGGGGGACCATAAGCATTAAGTAATAAAATTTAAAAAAAAAAAACGTTTTAATACTTTTGTTATCTTGAGTGATACCGAAAACATGGCGCCATTAGGTAAATGCATTCCTTTTTGTTAAAATTTTAATTATTCTAACATATTTATACATTTAGATATGTTTTTCTTCAGGTGTCATGCTTAATACTAAATATATTTTTACTAAGAATTATTCTTTGTTTAATAATATAAAAACAAAGAAGAACAAACTAGAACATCATTTTCATCACCTCTATCGCATCAAATTATTAGACATTCTTTTGTTCATAACCGGTTGGTACACTTAGTTAATGTACTTACTAGTAAATCCCTTCTTTAAAGGAATCGCCAAGCAGTTTGTAGTTTGCACCAGTGTTGAGGAGATTGTCAATTTTGTAAGCCAATTCTGTATCTTTTGTGTGAACAAAACACTGAAAAAACAAAACAACAGAAGACATTAAGTTGTTTGTTTGTTGGTGACCTTTAATGACCTTCAACCATTACAAGTCATCTTAGCTAAAGCGGTTACAAAATGGTACATAATAAAATATCTTTTTTTTTTTTTTTTATTGGGTGTGAAAGGTGATAACGTATGTAGAAATATGAAATGCCCTAGCATATTACTAGATAGATTTTTAAAATGATTAGCAACATTACCAACATTTTGGTTCTTTGCTAACTATACAAATATATTATTTATCTACAAGATGTAAACATGATTTAAAATATCAGTTCTTGTCTAGAAGTCTTCCTATATTAAAGAACAAAAATAAAGAAATATCTATACGATCTTCTTACCCATAACGAAACAGAAAAATATCCCAACAAACAACATAAATTGATCAAGTTTTATTTTTATAAAGAAAATCATTTTAAAGTGATTAATGGGAATTCATAGGCATTACAACATAAATCTTGCAAGTTTGAATTATTGAATCATTTCCCTTTGTTTTTTTTTTTAAATTGTTTTCAAAATGGTGGACAAAATGGCTGCTCTTTGGTTCTTTTTTTTTAAAATTATACAGGTAAATAAAAAATACAATTTTCTTGTGTTTGGTATAAGTTATTTTGTTTGTTTGTTATTTTATTTTGTCTGCTATTAACTATACTACATGGATATTGAAACTTCTAACTTAATCGAAATTTTAAAATCAAAACTGATATCAGGCAATGTATAGGAAAGAAGATAGATTTAATATGTGAATAATACTTACTTTAGCCATGACGTTAGAAAAGAATTCCACTAAAATAAAAGAAAAAAAATGAAACATTTTTCATATATATTATAATATATATATTAAAGAAAAGTCCTTCAAATAATATTTTATAAAATTATTCCTTTTGTTAGTCAATTAAATGAAAAGTTAATTCAAACTGGATAACTGCTTGATTATTTGTAGATATTTTCTGAACAGTGTATCTCATTTGCTAATATCTTGCACGATGGTATTACTGTTAGTTATTGGTACAGCTTTTGAACCAGACAGTTTAGTAGGGTAATTCTTTTTTTTTGTTTTGTTTCCTCCTGTTGAAGAAAAATTAATTAATTTCAACAGTGTGCCCTGGGCCACCCATCTGCTGAGTATTCCTAAGAAAATATTCCTTGCAATATTGTCTGTTCAAGCAATTTTGTATTGACTGAACGTTACGCTATTGAATTTTACGTAAGCTGCTGGGATATGCTGAAGCCACATTCATGGAAAAATGGGTCGTAAAATGCAAAAGTACCCAAATTTTTATTTCTCTTTGAAAGTTTGAATTATTTTCCTTGATTTCTATAAATATGTCCATAATGACAGCAATATTCTTCAATTTTTATAAAAACAAAGCTAACAGTGTTAGTCACGTTGTTCTTTGAAAATCCTTGCATCGAACTAATTATGATTTAATCTGATCAAATATTATCTTTTCTAGCAGCTTAATTTTCAAGATGGCTGCCTGCCTCCTTCAATTCACAAGGAAAGAATAACATTTACATAAAAAGAAAATTAAGACCATATTTACATTACTTAACAAAGATTGATAGGTGTTTCTGTAGAATAGTGGGATTTGAAACAAATGCATTTCAAGTAAAAGCACTATTACACATTTACGTGTCATGTCGAAATTAGTATAAATTCTAAAAGTTATAAAAAATGATCCAGTAGAAGATCTAGTTTTAAAAAAAAAATCATACATAACTATCAGTCCAACATGTTGTATTTTGAAATGGTGAATTTTAATTGAAAGCAAGGGAAATAAGTCAATTTGTCATACGGAATTGATCACAAAGAACTCTTCCACATTAAAACACAATAAAACTTTATAATTCAATAAATTTTATTTTTACTTGTACTAATTTTCTACTGGATCATTTTTCCGTAATTTTTGGAATTCATATTAATTCTGACATGACATGCAAATATGTAACTGTGTTTTTACCTGAACTATGGTGAGATCTACAGTAATGGATTTTTGCCACCATTTTGCACGAATATGGGTTGGTCTAGGTGAATGCTGATTTTTCCGAGATTACTATGCAGGGCATCTGCTTATTTGATCATCAACTTTCTTCTCGATCATTTTCCAGCGATTTCAAATTTAAATGTAAGTTTAATCAATTAGAGATTATAATCAACTTACCATCAACTGGATGCTGTATAGTGAACTCTTTATCTTTCAAGTAATCAACAATGTCATAGATGATTACTGAATCGCTATCTTGATAAAAAAAAAAAAAAAATGGAAAAATCAGAAACATCATTTTTCAATATTATCAAACAGTTTAAAAAGAAAAGAAAAGAAAAAATTCAATGTCAATAGTAGTTTAAAAACCAATTACGATTCAGTTATAATTTAGTCATAGTTTAAGGCTCCTAAAATGCATACTAGAATTGCTCACAAGGACATGTAGCATAAAGAATAAAATGCTTAGTAAAATTCAGTTGTAAGTTACACTCTTCTGGAGGTTGAAGGTTCAATTGCAAATTATTTAGAACTTCTACCCAGTCATGGCTGATGGAATGAGAGCATGTTATCTCCGAGGATTAAATAAAGGATTCCGTTTGAAATTCCGTACAGATTCCTGAGTTCAAACTCAGAAAAATTCCTCAAGTTCAACAGAAGGATTCCTGATTATGACAAGATACACTTGAAAAATACTGGAGGTTACATCGACCGAAACGTTGTGAAAATGACACTCAAGATGAGAACAGTAGTCCAAAGAATCCAAATAATACGAATAATCAATCCAGCATCCAGCATTTGAACTACAAACTCCACAGCCATGTGTGTGGGTATTTTGCAAACCTTATTTTCTAATACTATTAGAAAAGCCATGAATTCATATATTCCCCGTATTGTTTGGATTCTTCAGACTACTGTGCTTGAGTGTCATTTCCACAATATTTCAGTTGATGTAACCTCTAACCGTCTTCAGGTCTGTCTTGTCAAATGTGGGAATCTTTCTGTCCAACTCAGAAATCTGTCTATCAAACTCTAGAACCCATGGCATAGTGGATAAAGCATTTGGTAAAATTCAGTTGTAAATTACATTATGGAGGTTTAAGGTTCAATCGTTAATACAGACGACACTAAAAATACAATTGTGAATTACTTAGAACTTCTACCCGGTCATGACTGATGGAATGAGAGCATGTTACCCCCACCCCCTGGATTAAATAAAAGGTTCCGTTTTAAATTCTGTACAGTTCAACAGAAAGATTCCTCAGTTCAAGAAGATACACCTGATAAAAGTTGGCAGTTACGTTGACCGAAATGTTGTGAAAATGACATTCAAAAGCAATTGTCCGAAGAATGAATACAAATAATCAATCTCATCTAAAAAATTCAAAATTGTATATCCCCCCCCCTCTTTTATTATAGATTCAATAATAGTTCTGATTGTGCAACTAATCTAGGAGAAGGAAAACTATGAATTTTCTGCTTATCCAGGTATTTTTCCAATAATCCTCAACTTCTCCTTGTCATTGAATTCAAACAATGCTGGTTTAAAGACGGTTGGTTGGTGATTATTCATCCTTACTTTACTATAAGCTTCATTGGCCAACCCCATTACAGGGGGTATACATTGTTTCTCAATTTTGCGCAGAATCTGATAACACTATCTTTCGGATCGGCCATCTTGCTCCTTCTCAATATACTGCACACTTTTTTTTCCGAAAATTAGCTCTAAAACATCTACTGTACCATTTTTTGTAATTTTCAGAATTTATACTAATTTCAGCATGACATATAAGAGTGAATAATTTTTCATTCATAAGGTCTTTCTAGCAGCACCTGCCCAGATGTGGCAACAGTACGCCATCCTTGTAAGTACTTAATGTTTTTCCCTGAAATGCCTTTGTTCAAAAATACACAATTGGGTTGGATGACACACTGTAGTAAAGTTGCATCCTTAAGCCTTCTAGACATAAGGTTTAGTTGCATTACATGTTGATTTTATTCTTAGTAAAGGGAGACATAAAAATGGTACAAAACTTTTCTTTTCAGAGAATTAATTTTACCTTTCCTGAGACGGGTATTTTTCTAGTGTATATATATGAAATGATATAAAAATCAACCTATTATAAACATTTGTTCAGATATATGATTCTGAAACTGAGCCAAAGCATTATGACATTAGAATTTATCCTCTTAGCAATATTAAATAATAAATTTCTAACAACACCACAACTACGATCATCATCATGATGAAGATTCACATCTATTTGGTGTAACAAATACTGGTAATACAGTAAATAATAAAGTTCCTCTCCTCCTCCTCCTCCTCCTCCTCCACAACCACCACCACCACCACCATCATCTATTAACAACAATCAATATGAGTTAATTTATAAAACAAACAAAAAAATAATTACTATCTGAAGGGTAGAAGACATTCAACACGATGCTCCAAATACCAAGGTTAGGCTCTGCAAAAATAAAAGAAATAAATTACAGATTTACAAAGAATCTATATATAAAAGCCAATGTTTGTTTGTTTGTTATACAAATCGATATGTTAACAGTTAGAACATTCAAATAAGTTTCAATTTTTAATGAGGACCAAATTTTTCACAGAATCTAAAGACAACTGGGGTCACTGGGAGCAATTATTGGTTAGGTTCATTAAATAACTTACATATTAGAATGTAAAGAAACCAAATAAATTTTCTTTTTAAATAGATTTTCTTTGTTTCATAAGAAAAAAAATAAAATTGAACAAAGAATATTTCAATGAAGAATTTATTAAAATAAAAGGTTTAAACATTTAATTATTTTTATTATATTAAAATAAATAAATTTAAAATAAAAATGATTAAAATAATTAAATTAAGAGAGTAGAAAGTGGACCATAGGTTTACTTTCAACTCATAACTCTCACTTCCCTTATTTTGTTCTTAGCCCCCCCCCCCTCCCTATTTCATGAGAAATGTTTCTGAAAAAGGGAGAAAGATTGCTGTTATCTGTCATTATTCGTTGTTGGCTAGTTTTTGATCTTGAAGTATTATTATTTTTTTTTTTTTTTAGCTCCTTACATCAAGTGGATTCATGCCCTATATGGAGAAATTTCAAGAAAAAAAAACAAAAAACAAAAAACGGGTTCACTTAAACACCTAAAGGCAAACATGATGTCCATAAGTAGTGATAATTTGTATTTGGACGATTAATTGGAATCGGAAATTGTAAAAATCAGAACTTTTTGGAGTATTGGAATCGGTATTGGAATCAGAGAAGGTTTTGCTTATTTTCCAATGCCAAAAATGATTCTTTTAATTGTTTATTTTTTGCTTTCTTTTATTTAAAATTTAACTTTCCAATGCTGGTACTAATGATAAAATGGTGAATATTTATTGATTTCAGTAAAAATTAAACTTCCAGTTAAGTTAAAATCTACAGATCAGCCATATGAGTGTATTTTTATGTTTGGATTTTCATGGTAATCTGATAAATAAAAATGAAAACAAAAACAAAAACACTGTAGCTAAATATTTAGAGATTTAAAACAAATTGGAACTGGTAATTGTATCGGAATTGGTAATTGTATCGGAATCAGGAAAAATATTGGAATCGTCCCATCACTAATGACAATATTACATTATCAACCATTAGTTTGCATATTACAACTTTACTCACCAAGCCCACATTCTTTCATCTCGTTTAAGACAGAATGAGTCAGTTGTTTACATTTACGGAAGCGTATCATGCGCACGAGGCTCAAGAACACACCATTGAACGTCTCTAAAGTCGGACTGATTCCCAATGTTTCCATATCGTTAAGTAATTGCTGGAAGAGAAGAAAAAAAAAATCATAATAAACAACATCATAGCAGATTATCCATCCCCAACATTAGAAAAAAGTAATGTGACCCATTGGGCCATTCATTGAATTTGGGTTATGATGATGATGATGATGATGATGATGATTATCATCAGTGTCACATCCATGCTGGCATTTGTTGGATAGTTTTAAGAAATTGACTTCCAAACTAACCTATCTCTGGCCAGGTCTTTATTTATCATTCTTTCTCTCTGATCCATTTCTATCTCGTCCTCCCATGTTTTTCTTGGCCTTCCCCTACGAACTGAACCTTTTACCTCAACTATTCTAATAATATAAGGGGAAATTCTGAACAAGAATCAACAATTTAATACAGAAACAGAAGAAAATAATTTTTTTTTTACATAGGAGTCACCACTTATCAAGGCCTGGAGGCCACTCGAGGATAAAGGTTAATGAGTGTACAGTAGTCAATGGGACAATATCAATATCATAGTAATTGTCAGTAGTGGAAATTTGGTAAATTGGATTACTTAACGAGACAACTCATCAAGAACTTGTTTACATTGGACTTGAAGACAACCAAATTGTAGTGAGCTGGAAAGCAGGCAAACGAAAAAGAGTTCCACAGGTGTGCAGTTCTAAGAAAGAAACTTTGTTCATGGAATCTACATTTAGGTCTAGGCACAGATAAAGAGTAGAGGAAATTATTGATCAGTGGTTTCAGTTCGACGAGTATTTTTCGTGAAAATTTGGCAAGGGGGGGGGACCATAGATTGGAGCTCAGACAATACAAAGGAAATTAATTTTTGGTAGATGGTGTGTGAGCAACATATGCAGCATTTTACGTAGGTTAGAAATTACTGATGTCACATTGGTTTAGTAGTTACATCGATTCCCTTCGGAAATTAGATACGAGGTGCCTTCAATAAGTTTCCAGACTTTTATGGGCACTTTTATTGATAGTACACGCATGAAACTCTAGTCCTCTTCAAAGTAATCTCCTCTGGCTGCAATGCACTTGTTGTACTGTTCCAACAACTACTAAAAGGTCCCACGGGAGTCCTCTTGCGTGAGCATGTCAATGACCCTCATCACAGCTTCTTTCATCTCCTCAATTTTCTCATAACGGCAGCCTCTAAGGTTTTCCTTGAGCTTAGGGAATAACCAAAAGTCACAGGGATCAAGGTATGGACTATAGGGAGGGTGAGAAACTGTTGGGGCAAACTTCGCACAAATCTTCCGCATCTTCAGTTCCTCACGAATAATCATGTTACAGTTCCCACACTGACATCAAACTATGCACTTATTGTCTCTATAGACACACGACGGTCCTTATCTATGAAATTCTTTATTTGGCCAATCAACTCTGGTGTTCTGACTTCCTTACTCCTCGTACATCTCTCATCCTTTACAAACTCTATGCCTTCCTTGAATCTCTTATGTCACTCAAAAACTAATACTTGATTCATGCAAGATGGTCCAAAAGCAGTCTGAAACATTTCATGTTTCTGTGGCATTTTAAAACAGAATTTTATTGCATATTGTTCTTCTAAAGTGTCCTCATGTTCAGATTGCATTTTTGAAATTCACCCGCTGTGACAATCAGGCTTTAGTTGGGTGTATTCCAATTCCTGCTGTAGCTGTTCATTTTAACCTAAAATCATAAAAATTGATCAGTCATCTCATAAAATGTATAGCAATAACATACTGAATTTTCAAGAGTCTACAACAATTTTAAATGCCTGTACAAAAAAGTCCAGAAATTTATTTAAGGCAGATCGTATATAACAATTTTTTTTGATTAAATCACTCACAACTTGTGATAGAAGAGAGTGTATTTCTTCTTCAGAATTCTGCCATATTAAAAAACAAAAGAAAAGAAAAATTTTATGATGTACATAGTTGTGACGAAATGAAAACATCATATTCTAAAAATCACATAAATTAATCAAGTAGTTTTATTTTAAATAATAAAATCAAATTTTATAAGTAACCAAAGGGCAGCCGTCTTGTCCGCTATTTCGAAAACAATCTAAAAAAAAAAAAAGGAGATAACTCAACAATAATTCAAATTTACTAGATTTATGTTGTAATGTCTATAAAGTTTCATTAATCGCTTAAAAATGATTTTCTTATTTAAAAATAAAACTACTTGAACAATTTAGGTGAATTTTTGCTTTGTCATGGGTATGTACATCATAAAGATTTTCCTTTATTTTTTAATATTTATTTAATATCAGAGAAATTCTGGACAAGAATCAAATAAAGAAAAAAAAAATGCCTTCTGTGAAGCGGTGTACTGCTTCGTCCACTCTCTCTCTTCTGCCTGTCTAACGTTTTCCTCCTGTCACAGCACCTGACTATCGATACAATGAATTAAAAAGAATGTTAAAATTACTTCGAAACGGAGTTGAGACTTACAATAATTTTGTTCCATTTGTCCTGATATGTTTCCTCGGAAAAGGCAGCAATTTGTAGAAGGTAAGTGAATGTTTGTTGAGTCACTGAAATGAGATTCAGGGTCAAATAATTAGATTATAAAGTTTACAAAGTTGTATATTAAGTTCTGTAATTATTTTTTATACATAAAATAAAGATGTGTATGTGTGTGTGTGTGTGCGTGTCACGGCATTATGGTTATTAAACAGTTAATCCATTGCATGATTTTGATCCTAGAAGGATTTTTTCTACATTGAATGAGGAAAGAAAAGATGAATTATGGTTATGACTCGCAAGCAGCCACAAAGAAGAAAAGAACAACGGAGAACAGTTTAAAACATGTATTACATGAAAACAACAGAAAGGTTACAAACGAAAAGTGTATGTAATTCACCAAGCGTACGAGGGTCACTCTGGAATTAGATCCCCACCTGGGATCGCCATGAGTAAAGTTTATATGGACGACGGATTAGTCCATATGGAGGGTGGTTCCCTCACAACAATTATGGTATCAGAACATATACTACTTAGCTCCTAGCTGAAAGGCCAAGGATGTAAATATTAGCATTGCCTTTTAAGTAGATTGTCTAGTTTTAATTTTATTTTTTCTGTAATTTACGGAGAATAGGATCCCAGGCAAGACCAGTTAACCTAACTGATAAAGAACAGTTTCATTAGAATAAATTAAATAAAGATTAAAAAAAACAAAAAAATCAGATGACATACCAGGAATCTTGTTTTCAATCATTTCACTGTAAATTTTGAAAGCTTTTTCTGTTTGTAGAAACTGCAAAAGAAGATAATTTGTTAGATAATTTATTTTTTACAAAGAAAAAAAATGAATTCTAAAACAATTATTATGATTTATATTTCAGAATTTTCTAGAGGACAAATGACAATTTGGATGATTCGGATTACTGTTCTCATTTTGAATGTTATTTTTACAACGCTTCAGCTGATGCAGCCTCTGATCTTCTTCAGGTACATCTTGTCAAGCTCGGAAATCTGCAAGGACCTATGGCAATACATATATTTTGTCCTTTAGTCTTCACATTCCATTGTTACATATTAGAAATTCTATGCAAGTAAGTACCAATTAAGTTAGCTAGTGTGAATTTTGGCAAGGGTAACTTTTAGTGCATATCAAGATGACCCAAATCTGTAAAACAGAACTGTTGTTCTTAAGGTTGAACAAAAGATGGGTGACAAGGCAGAGGCAACAGGTCAAACACTGTAGACAAAACAAAAGTTGAACGATGAAATGACGTTATGTTCTTGAGCGAAAGAAACAAAGGTTTTCTGATCAGTCTCTTGCAAATGCAAACAAGTAGCATTACAAGTTGATTTTTTTCTTTTTAGATAATTGTTATTTTATCATCTCACATGAAAAGAGCTATATAAAAGATGCTTAAAACCGTTTGAATTATGCAAATACCATCAGTAGCTCAAAAGTTATGACAATTTTAAGTGCCAAAATTTAGGCTTTTCCGTGGATATTTTTCTTTAGAAAAAGTGGGCTAAATTACGGACCTCAACATTTCAAGAAATTCGGTAATTTCGCCACCATTTATTTATTTTTCAAGCTATTCTCATGAAACTTGGCAGTCTTATGTAAAATTGTGTGCTCTTTCTGATTATGCAGTCAAATTTGATGTATCTCTTTACCATTAGCTATGAATTAGAAATTCAGATGTACAAATTAAACATTTTTTTTAAACTGGCGTATGGTATCATACAGTGGGTATCTATTTATGAACAAAACTAAGTATTATAGTGGTATTTATATATAGCTTTATTGAGAATAGGTATTTTCCTGCCTCCTCGCCAAAGGAGAGCTTAATCTTGGGTGTAGCCATTGAATGCCTAAAGAGAATTCATGGCCGGTATTTACTACTCCCCTCAAAGAAAAAAAAAATTGAGAAGATATGAATTAATCTCAGAAATAAATTGAAGAAAATTTTTCATATAGATTTTGGATTTCTGTAAAAGATGGAAATTCCAATAATCGACCAGAACTTATGCATTTTGGGACCACCCCAATTTTCAATTTTGTAAATCCTCTCTATCTGGTGCAAAATATACCCCTATTTTCTGAGATGCAACCATAAATTGTACTCTACATGAATCCTCGATGTAATTTTCACAGTACCAGGATACCAGGAATCCTGATAAGCAACAACTATATATATTCACCAGTTGATGGTAATTTTTGCCATTTCTATTCTGTTGTTTTACTGAAAATCAAATTATGTAAACAAAGAAATAAAACGGTAATTTTTACCTTGTTTCCATCTTAACATTTAAAATGATTACTTCTATAGGTTTTAGGGTATGCTGAAAACGAATATAACATTTAAATTTTCTGCAAATAAGTAGTTTTCCAGATATTAAGCAATGTCATTTCTTATGTTATTGCTTGTGGCCATCTTGGTACACAGAAGCGCGCAAACGCAACCCAGAGAAACTATGCACAAACATGCATACCAAGATGGCCACCAGCAATAACGTAAGAAATGACATTGCTTAATATCCAGAAAGCTACTTATTTGTAGAACATTTAAATGCGATATTTGTTTTCAGTATACTCGAAAACCTTTAAAGGTAGTCATTTTAAAGAAAAATGTTAAGGTGGAAACAAGGTAAAAATTTACAAAATGCATCATAATGAAATTCTTTATCGAACAGCCTAATTATTATTATTATTATTATTATTATTATTTAGATATCCTCAGTAAAAAAAAAAACGGGTTTGTTTTACAGATTCGAAAAAATGGTCTTGACAATGAGTTAAAAATAAATTCAAGTTTCACAATATCTTTTTTATTTAATTGTTAAGTGAAAGTACAGAATAGTTAACAAAAAACACCATTCCTTCCCCAAGTTAAGAATGGGTTTCTAAATAATAATGTTATTATTTCAGCATGGTTGCAATAGTGCACAAATTATCTTTTATTTG
The DNA here is from genome assembly GCF_053919585.1 of Euprymna scolopes. Classification (NCBI taxonomy): domain Eukaryota; kingdom Metazoa; phylum Mollusca; class Cephalopoda; order Sepiida; family Sepiolidae; genus Euprymna; species Euprymna scolopes. Next base: position 40,449,663 of record NC_136502.1, on the reverse strand, counting down.
TTATGTTTTTTTTTTTTTTGACCACTAAAAAACAGAATTCTACCTTAAGTACAAATAAGAAGTTAAACGCATGTACTTAGTACATTTTGTTGTTTTTTAATGCTTTTAGTGCATGTGTACTAAAAACAACAAAATAGTATTGTTTCGAAATCAAATTTGAAAATATTTTTTTTTAAATTAACGAACTCAGAATAAAAAATGACTAGTCTAATAAGACGAAAGCAAAAACACAGCTTTCTATTTTTAAGAGAATGCTTTAGTCAGGTCAGCGCATTACGAGCTTAGTGACCGTTTTTCTGTAAGTGGATTTGATTTCTATAAAAGATAACATTTTAAAGAAAATTCTGTGCAATTAATAATTATCAAATATTTACATATACGTGAAAATAGTTCTGAAACTAGTATCTATATGAAAATGGATGATATATGCCGATTTATTGTATCAATTTTGAAATATTCTTTGTCAACTTTGCTCGGTTGTAACTTTGCTTCCTGTGGTCGTAAAAATAAAAATCAAACACCAGTAGAGATGGACTTCTTTGTTTATATAGCCTGTAAAATTTCAGCCATATCCAATCAAATTTAATCCCGCGCATATGTATCCAAACGTAACGTATAAAATGAAAACATTGAAAAATGTGTTTCCCTTTTTGTTGTTGTAATTTTTTGGCGTATTTTTCATTTTTAACTTGAAGCATAAAAACATTCAACGCATAAAAAAATTAATATCATCATTAGAATGCTTATTTTATTCTCTTTGCATCAATATAATTCTTTTAAAGATTGACCCACAAATAAAAAAAATATGACTTGTTGAAGTACATTAGGTATGTAATATTGCCGATGTCCATGAAAATACAGTATCCGCTTGTAATGCTAAAACAAGACATTAGCAAATGATATAGAAAACTGATAATCTCAGTGAATGTTACCGATGTTTGTCTGTCTGCGTTACCCATTTCTTAAATTAGGAAGTTAAGAAGGAAATAATTATTTGGTTATTTAGTCTCTCTCCCCATGTTCATTTTCTCCAATAAAACCTTGAAGAAACTCAATGAACATTTCCTTGTGTCTTTCCAACACAAGAAGTTTTATTTTTATGGTTAAAGAGATGGTGACTGACCACTAGACAAAAAGGGCACTCATGAATAGACGATAACAAAAAACAGTAATGATGAAGACAATAAAAAGCCGAGTGCATATAAACACCCCGTTTGCATGTACGTATAAACACCCCACATGCATGTACGTATATATATCCCACGCACGCATGTATGTATAAACACCCCACGCACGCATGTACGTATAAACACCCCACATGCATAAACACCCCTCACGCATATATGTATGAAGAACTTATTTGGTTTATTGGCTGCTCATTATTGAAAATATAACATCATGATTGATGTTTTTGATAAAGGTGAAAGAATTGCTGTTTTCTGGGTTGGAATTTATCTACATAACACTAAGATTTTTAATCATGAAGTATAGCTCCTTACATCAAGTGGCTTCATGCATTGTCTGGGGAGATTTTTATAAATAAAAAATAAAAATAAATATAAGACTAAAGTAATTGATAGCCTTTACAGGTTGAAGGTTCAATCTTCAGTATGGATGTTACTAAAAGTACAATTATGAATAACTTGAGATTTCTACAAGCTCATGGCTAACAGAATGAGAACAAAATTCCATATAGATTACTGAATTTGATGAATCACACAGGGAGAAACAGTAGAAATGTGAGAATAACATCCAAGATGAGAAGAGAACTTTGAATAATCTAAATTATTACAGAGTTTGTTACTTGTTTTACAGTATATTAACTCTTTACAAATTTGGTCATTTAGGTAAAAATTTTATTCTTGTCTTCACAAGGAGGACGAGTGTGTCCTGGCATCACTCAGCAAGATCTTTGTTAGCTGCTCTCTAACCATCAATTTAAAACTATATTAAGCTATTGTGTGGACACAATTAGAATTTGCATCATCAGTCAGGAATCACTATCACGCTCAGAACAAGCACTAATCGCCTGGAAACTGTTTAGATGTGCAACCAAGCCAAACAGACAATCAGATACTGCTCATACTCACAATATACTGCTTCCCTGGGTTTGGATTCATTGGAGCTGCAGCTGGTAAATGATTTAATAAAAGCCCACAAAATTATTAACAGTGTAACAGGTCAAAAGTGTAACATCTATCCTTCTCTCCTTTCTTTACCCACTCTTTCTTCTTCACCTAGGCCATTGCTTTCTCCACACACACATACACACGTACATGCACACACACACATGCAACTTAAATCTGCGCAAGAGAAATAATTCTGTGAAAAATAATCAGAGTTGCTTCCTTTTATAGGATAACATTAAAAGATTCATGGACATAGTGATAACATAAAATATGATAGAAATGTCCATTTGACCCTCAAATAATGAATCTTTTTTTTTTTTTAATTTTAGATATACATCCAGGGTTATGTATGTTTAAAAAATATCAACTTTGTGGGTGTTGTGTATTCTTAAAATTTTAGCTGGACAGAAATGAATCCTTTATACACGCTATATATCTAAAAAAGTGAGAATGTGTGTGTGAGAACATTTCTCAACCTATATACTCAACAAATTTTTGATCTACAGACTTGAAATTTGGTATATAGGGTATTCAGACATGTGGAAAACTTTTAATTGGTTTTCAACCCCACCCCCCCCAAAAAAAGCGCTGCTAATGGGTCAAAATTAAAAAAATTGGTGCTTTGGGTTATTGGATTTTTATCTGTTTATCAACTGTTTCACAGGGCTTGAAAACAATTTTTAAAGATTGTGGCAAGCTGGTCTAATGGTTATCATACTTGACTCACTGTTTTTAGGTTTTGGCTTTGATCTCAGCTAGAGTATTTTTTTTTTTACTTACAAGAAGTGAATTGTTTAGAAAAAAACATAATACTTGCATGCACATGTCTCAGTTTCTTTTCATTTTTTTTAATTTCATTTTTGTAAAAATGAATTTAACGTCATGTTTAATACCGGGTAACGCCAGGTAGATCTAATCAACAACAACCTGACGTTTTTTTTTTAATCTCCACTTTTCTAACAGATGTGGACATGTCGAAAAAGTCAGAAAATTGCACAGTCGTTGGCTGCCAAAACACTGCATCCTTTAAAACCCTTGATTTTCCTGGAATTCACTATATTTGACGTCCGTACACATACACACATGTATGTGCACTTTTGACGAATCACAGAGTAGCTGTTAAGCACTGTACGCAATAACTTCATTAATGTGCTGTTTTTTTTTTGTTTTTTTTTTAACTTGAAATGCTACAAGCATTCAAGATTTTCATGTTGAAGGTAAAGATTATAAGGAAGGAAAAGAGAGAGAGAGAGAGAGAGAGAGAGAGAGAGAGAGAGAGAGAGAGAGAGAGAATGAAACAAAGAGAAAGAGAAAGTAGAAGGAACAGAGAGAGAGAGAGAGAGAGAGAAACAAAAAAGAGAGAAAAAGAAAAGAGAGAAGAAAGTAAATGAGATCGAGAAACAAAGATAAAGATTGAAAGGAAAAGAGAGTAAGAAAGTAGAAAAAAGATTTAGAGAATATGAAAAAAGTGGGTGACTGAGAGAAAGAGAGTGAGAAAAAGTAGAAGAGAAGGAGAAAAAGAGAAAGAGAGATGTATCACTTGTGTCAAAAGTTACTGTAACTGCTGAAGTGCTTACCTTTGCCATTCCACAGACTAAAGAATTGTAAGCTTGTGGTGTTTTCTCTTCTAAGTTCTCAAAAAAGTATTCAGCAAAGCTGTCAGTCCTAAAAAAATATGGTAATATATTAATAAAAAAAATGGTAATATATTAATAAAAAAATATGGTAATATATTAATGAAAAAGAAAATGGTAATATATTAATGAAAAAAAATAGTAATATGTTAATGAAAAAGAAAATGGTAATATATTAATGAAAAAAATGGTAATATATTAATAAAAAAATATGGTAATATATTAATGAAAAAGAAAATGGTAATATATTAATGAAAAAAATGGTAATATATTAATAAAAAAAAATATGGTAATATATTAATAAAAAAAAGTATGGTAATATATTAATAAAAAAAATATGGTAATATATTAATGAAAAAGAAAATGGTAATATATTAATGAAAAAAATGGTAATATATTAATAAAAAAAATATGGTAATATATTAATGAAAAAAAATGGTAATATATTAATGAAAAAAAGTATGGTAATATATTAATAAAAAAAATATGATAATATATTAATGAAAAAGAAAATGGTAATATATTAATGAAAAAAATGGTAATATATTAATAAAAAAATATGGTAATATATTAATGAAAAAAAATGGTAATATATTAATGAAAAAAATATGGTAATATATTAATAAAAAAAAGTATGGTAATATATTAATAAAAAATATGGTAATATATTAATGAAAAAGAAAATGGTAATATATTAATGAAAAAGAAAATGGTAATATATTAATAAAAAAATATGGTAATATATTAATGAAAAAGAAAATGGTAATCTATATATATAAAAGCCAAACGTCTGTGTGTATGTATGTATGTTTGTTTGTAACGCTAAAACTTTTGAAAGACGGAACCAAACTTGACAAATTTGGTATCATATCGAAGCCCCATCACCCGGATGACAAATATCGAAATTTCACGTCAAACGGACCACTAGAAGTTGGTCAACTGATCAGTTATCTTCGAGGGGGGCCCCCCAAAAAACCTGTCATTATCTATATATATAAAAAACAAATGTTTGTTTGTAACGCTAAAACTTGAGATGAAAGATTCCTCTCCCCTAAGAATAAAACATATGTTCAATATCTGCTTTTGTTTTTTCATTGTTTATACGGTCCCGAGCAACGCCGGGTAGCCCTGCTAGTATATATATAAAAGCGAAAATGTATGTATGAGTGTATGTTTGTGTGTCTGCTAAAAACTTTCGACAGACAGAACAAAAACTCACAAACTTGGTATCATATTGAAGCTCCATCCTTCGCCCGAAAAATATCGAAAAATTGGCAAAAACCGTTAATTTTTTTCACTCCAAAATCGACAATTTTCGACAGAGGGTGGGGAGGCAACAAAAACCGTTCTCTCGCGACAACAACAACGACCGGTTCTACGCATGCATCAGATGAGGTCATGACCTGATTTAGTTTAAATAGTTGAAGAACTGACTAAATTTCATGTACATCACATTAGCTTAGTTGGTTAGCATGTTGGGTCATTATCTAAACGTTTTGGGTTCGAATCGTGGTGTGAGATGTCTTTCTTTTTTTTTCCGATTTTTTAATTTTAATATTGAACTAGTGTTATTTAAGCCATTTTTCACATAACGTTCGTTTTTCTGCTTTTTTTTGTTTTTTTACTTAGCTTATTCTTAGATTTCCATTAACACCCACACCCCACACCCAAAAACACCCGGGTACCCACCGAGTTTTTTAATTTTAATATCGAAACAGGCTTATTTGAGCCATTTTTCACGTTTTTTTTTTTAACGTTCGTTTTTCTGTTTTCTTTTTTGTTTTTCAGATTTTTACATTTAACATCATTTGTTTGTCTTACGTTAATTTTTTGGTGTTTTTTTTCGATGTTTTGATTACCCCCCCCCCGCTTTATTTTTCAGATAAGTTTTAACGTTCGTTTTTCTGTTTTCTTTTTTTTACTTCGCTTATAACAAATAAACCTGATCACTGACCTCATTAAAAACAACTGCTGAATAGCTATTGCTTACGTCGTAACGCTCGCAGAAAATCTTAACTCTATGACTTCTGTTCAGGCACCTGTCAATTTTGTTCTTAAATTCAAACATCTTTCAGTAACTCATTCTGGCTGGCCGAAATGTTCCTGTTTTTTGCACATTTTATTTTCCAACTTCGCCTAAGAGCTTCGGTTTCAATCCTACCAACTTACCAAAACTTTTTACCCCCCCCCCCCCCCCCCGGTTTCTTTTTTATTCAAGCACACACACACCGCGAAACACCCGAACAATGTCGGGTACCCCCGCTAGTATATTAATGAAATGAAAAAAAACATATCAGATAATTCCAATTCCAATATTAAATGGATTAAAACACAAAAGACACCCACACACACACTAATTCATTTATAACCAAATCATGCAATAGGGTTTACTTTTTGGGATGATGTATGGAATAAGGGCCCCGGAAGATTATTCAATTTCATTTTTTTTTCTTTTTTGAGAATTTAAGAAAAACTTTAATTATTTATTTTATAATGTAGGCTGCAAAATAAGAAAAAATATTTTGTTTTAATTTAATTATTTTTACTATGCAATAATTTATATAAGTTTTAAATAGATTAGACTGCTATGAAGTTGGAATACGAGCATGTGAATGAGAAAAATCAAGAGTAGAAATAGGGATACAAAAAGTACATGAGAACCAAGAAAAATAATAAAAACACAGCTTACATAAAAATAACTATTTTAATATTTGATTTTTTTCTTAAAAGGAAAAAAAAACAAAGGTGAATAATCATAGAGAATGAACTCATTTTAAAATGAGAAATTACTCGATAGACACCATCTCTACATTTGTTTTTTGTTAAACAAAGGAAAGCCTCCCTATATAAAAATATATATTCCACCCACTTTTCTTTAAATATTTCTATAAATATTTAAAATCAATGAATAAAACAAACAACTGTGGTTGTGTATGTTTGCAAATATGTGCGTTGGCAGTCAACCGCTGTAGATTGAAATTTGTCCCCTTTCAGTCTCTCTGCTTCCAGTGTCCTCATTCCATACTTTGATTTTTTTTATACTTTTGTACTAATGAAGTCCACAGCAAAGAAGTGGGGTGGCATGGCATCATTTTCAGAAATGAACACCAGCATTCTGACAGTATCAGATCATCAATTGCACGTTTTTCTCTCTAATATCACTCCATAGTCGAATCTTTAACCTTTCAATTCCTTTCTAATCTTTTCTATCTTCTGTTGGCGTTAAGGAAGTCTGAAATCTCCTTCATTGTCATTTAGACTCTTTTGCCAGCCAGCCTTGTAATTCCTACCTCCCCTATTGAGTTCTTGAAGGTTTCACTTTCTAGATAGTTTCTTGGGAGTCCAGGAGATTGAATGCTGGTGGTGGGTTCTCTTTCAAACTTTTGTCTGATAACTGACAGATAAGGAAGGTAGTTTTTAGCCACAACCATTACCAGCAATTTTTCTTACTCTCTATCTGCATCTAAAACTAAATGAAAATCTTATGAAGAAAGCTTCTTTCCTAGAACTGTCCATCTGTAGGCCACAATACTATGGGGCTGCTTTCCAGCTGACTATAACATAGTCATTTGTTTACGTTTAATAAGTTCAACATAAATTAATTCTTGTTGAGCTGTCCTCATAAATAATAAATTTTTACCACTACTGTTTATCAGGGTTCCCTCATTAACCCTTATCCTCCAGTGGCCTCTGGGCCTTCATAAGCAGTGACTTCCCAGTAAAAAAAAACGTCCTTGATAGAGCACAACGTTATAGTTCTTCTATGGTCAGCACTTACTTGGGTTATAGTACAGGAGGCCAAACTCAGATAGTTCCTTGAGAGGCTTCTCCATCAGTACTCATTAAATTAAATGTCGGATATTCTCAAGTGCTATTTTATGCATGGATGTGTGTCCTTTGCGATATTTCCAGTGTGGATGACAGGTCGTTGCGGATGGAACGAGAGCATGCTATCCCCGGGAAGTAAATAAACAGTTCCGTTCAAAATCCTATTCAGATACTCAAGTTCGACAAAAAGATTCCCAAGTTTGACAGAAAGATTCCTGAGTTCGACAAGATACACCTGAAGAAGGTCGGAGGTTACATCAACCAAAACATTGTGAAAATGACACTTAAGATGAGAACAGCAATCTGAAGAATTCAAATAATATGAATAACCAATCCTCATCTTAAAAATTTAGAAACGTAACTTCCTGCTTGTGTTTTCTATTGGTAAGTTATTAGTGATAAAATAAACTAAGATATTGTTTACAAAGCATTGTATACCAGTGGGTGCATGGTATATCATAGATTTGCAGTAGTGATTGGGACGAGTTTCTATTACTATCTCTGTTAGTCTCTCTCTCTCTCTCTCTTTCTCTCTCTCTCTCTTAAATTTGAGAATAAATAAAGATTAAAATGCTAATGTTTCGGCATTAGATTTGATTATTTTTGCCTTTGAATTTATCGCTGTTTTCAAGTGATTCTACTTTCCTCTCCATTTCTGTTATTATGCAAATTAATGAAGTTTCATTTTTTAGCTCTTTACATCAAGTGGTTTGATGTTTTGCCTGGAGCAAATTAAATAAACAGCAAAAAAAAAAATAAAAATAAAAATAACAACAAAAAAATGTTTAAATTAAAAAAAAAAAAGACACTTACTTCCAGGTTGTTCGATTAGGACTTTTATTGCTACTACCTACAATATCTCGGTAGTAATAGTGTTCTTCAGGCAACAACATATCAGGGGGATCCTCACAATTAAACACGCATAACAAATCAAGAAACTGCTGTGATGTCTCGGGTGATATTTTGACACCTGTACATTAAAAAAATTAAAAAATGAAATTAGTTCAGGTAAATTTAAATTTCTTGTCCAGAATTCAACCGAAATAAAAAACAAAAATATAGAAAAATCTTTATAATGTCCATATCCATCATGCAATAAAAATGTCATATTCCAAAAATCATGTAAATTAATCACATATTTTTTGGGGGTTTTTTTTTTATTAAGAAAATCATTTTTAAGTGATTAATGGGAATTCATAGGTATTACATTGTATATCTAGTATGACATATATGCAAGAGGATAAAGTTTGATTTTATAAAAAAATTAAACTACTTGATCAATTTACGTAATTTTTGGGATACAATATGTTCTTTATATCATGGGTACATAGATCATACAGATGTTTCTTTATTTTTGTTTATTAATAGAGGGGGAATTCTCGATAAGCACCAAAAAATTCAATGTATTTATCAAAGTTACGTTGATACGAAATTCACACACACACACACACACACATACATATGCGCAAGCATGATGTCTTAGAATTTTATTTACAGAGATACTAACTCTAAAAAAATAAACTTTTTGCAAAATTGTAAATATGTTTAAAACTCTTCAGGAAATTGAGATGTGCAATAAAAACTCTCAAGCTTTGACTGGCTATTTCATATGAGTCTTTTAAATTCATGCAATTTTGGAATGTCTTTTTCGAATAATCAGTTATCATCTATTAATGGCATCATTGGTTCTTGTCCAGAATTCAACCCAATTAAAAAACAAAAAATACAAGAAAATCTTTATGATGTATGTACATATTCTAAAACAGACAGAAATTGATCAGGTCGTTTTTATTTTAATAAGAAATCAAATTTTATGAGGAAATGATGATAGTGTGGCTCACTCTGCCATTTTTAGAGGGAGTTAACCCCACCCCTTAACAACCTCTCCAGAAATAGAGATCAAAGTCAGCCTTGTAATGGCCACAATTTAAAATTAATCGCTATAATTTGTTAAAAAAAAATGATTTTCTTAGTAAAAAAAACAAACTACTTTATCAATTTACGTGATTTTTGGAATATGATCTTTTCATCTTATGATGGTACGTACATCATAAAGATTTTTTTTTGCACTTTTGTTTTTTTTAATTAGGTCGAATTCTGCTTTTAATCAAAACTTTGTATTGATATTAAAGTGGTGATTATATGAGATTTTTGCGTAGACTAATTTTCACATCTACCAAAATCAAGAAACCACCTAAAAGATGCACTATAAAATCCCATAGAATTTAGGTCTTTTAAGGATATTTTTTTATGTTTGAGTTTGCAGATGAACTAATTTTTTTAGGGTAAAAACAGGTTTTAAGACATGAATCTTCAAATATGACAAAAAAGGAGAGGAGTCATCATATAAGAAATTTGAAAGTGAACTTGAAGCTATTAAACTGTTATTTCACAATTAAAGTTTACAGAGGGAGATTAAGTATTATCGTTCATTTGTGCTTTTACTAAAGTATTTACTAAAGTAAAACAGTATTTACAAAAGGAGCTACTATTCTACAAAGGAACAAAAGTTTTTTATGTTATTTCATTTCATAATCATGCATAATCTTTATAGAAAATCATTGTTTTAGAATTTTAGTCTGCAACAAAACTAGTTTTATTGGATTTACAATGAAAAAAAGAAAAATGATGGAAAACAAAAAAGAAACATTGGAAAACAAGAAAAAACAGAACAAACTAAAAGAAACAGAAGAAAGAAAAATATTTTTAAAAAAAAACAGAAAAAAGAAAAGAAAAAAATGAAGAGAAAACATAAAAAGCAAACAAAGAAATAGAAATAAAAACGAAAAATAAAATGAAAAACAGAGAAGCAAAAAAAAGCAAATTAAGGCACCAAAAAGAGCAAGAAAAATAGAAAAAGACACCTAAAAAAATGAAAAAAATAGAAAAATGAAAAAGAAAACAGACAAAGAAAAACAGATAAAAGAAAAAACAAAAACGAAGGAAAGAACAAAAACAAAAAGCAAGAAAAAATAAATGAAGCAAAAAAGAAACTTAAAAAGCAAAAAAAAAACAGCAGAAGAAAAAAAATCAAGAAATAAAAAAAATTGATGGAAAAAAACAATAAACAGAAAGAAGAAAAAAGAAAAATGAAAGAAAAAACACACAAAAGAGAAAGAAAAAAAGATTACAAAATATTTCGAATTGAAATATTAACCTTCATCTGACATCTTTTTGTAGAGGGTGATGGCATATTTAACTTTTCTACCAGAAATATAAGTCTGCAACGTTGATTCTGTAACTGGGTCCTGAGAAACATTCACTTTAGGTTCTGGATTGAAACTCTTTAAATATAATAAAAATAAGTTTGTATTAATAATTATAAAACAAACCACTGTACAATGGCACAAAAAAATACATGTGACCCGTTAGGTCACCCATTGAGCCCAGATTAACTTGTTTGAATCAAGAAAAAAATTAATGAAAAAAAGTTAATAGAAACTTATGTCCAGAATTCCCACTATATTAAAAGTTTTGAATTATTGTTCAATTATCTTTCAACAGTCATTCTTTGGATACTTACAAATTTAATTTTTTCATTTAAAAATTCAACTACATGATCAATTTACTGTATCTTTTAGTGTATAAGGCAACCATCAGATAAAACGAGGTACAAAATTGGAGCAAATTTTAATGAATTTATCATATATCGGTTTTATAAGACGACTGCTAAATCACGAAAACATGTTTGTTTAGCCTAGGCTATAGATTGCAACACCCGGTATCTTATGAAATATTGGTTTTTAAAGATGATTTTTTTTTAATTTAAGGGTCATCTTATATGCCGAAATATATGGTACATACTTTTTGGAATATGATTATTTTCGTTTCATCATGAGTACATACATCATAAAGATCTTTCTTTATTTTTGTTTTTGATATCAGGGAAATGGATGGTAACATTCAATGCTGCCAAGACTAAGCTTCTTTCCTTCAATAATTACAAGAAACCTTCTCAACCACCAATAGCTATGGCTAATGATACATTACCTGAAAGTACTTCATTCAAACTCCCCGGCTTAACGTTCACAGGGAACATGAATTGGAACAGATACATTGAGAGCATTGCCAAGAAGGTGGGCTCCCTCTACCGTGCTAGAAAGTTACTTATGCCTGAGAGTATCTTGTACCTCTACAAGGCCACCATTCACCTGTGTATGGAGTATTGTTGTCACATTTGGGCTGGTGCATCTGCTACTAGTCTCTCACTCTTAGACAGGGTTCAAAAGAGAGTCGCAAACCTAATAGGTCTCACACTGTCCTGTTAGCTATGTTTTAATCTTTGTCCCATCAATGAAATGTTGCATCCCTCTGCATGTTTAACAAGTATTTTAATAGTAGGTGCTGTGAGAAACTACTCTAGAAAATAAAAGTGGCCTGTTTGGTCACCAATTGAGCTTGGGTTAGATCTTTTGAATCAGGAAAAAGTGAGTTTGCAATCAATGACCTCACGGATGAAGTTACCTAGATGTCGACGAAAGGCGTGACTGAACTAGCGAAGTGGAGGGAGTGGATCCAACAGTACAATTTGCATTTACTGCAGAATCCACATCATATACATATATATATATATATATATATATATATATATATATATATATATATATATATACATATATTATAGCTGTTAAAAAAGGAAGGTTGAGTTTTTTGTATCCATAGTAAAAAGAAGGACGAAGGGGAAACATTTAATGAAGGTTGAAAAAAAAGAAAAATTAAAAATAAATAAGGGGGTAGAGGCAGTCGAGGGTTCTTTTTTTTGTTTTTTGTATAGGGAAACAAATTCAAATGACTAAAATAAAATCAAACTATCGGAAAGAAAAAAAAATATGGGTGAACGACTAAAATAAATCTATCATTAGAATATTTATATAATGATACCTAGAGACTAATTACATCCAGACCCAAAGACAATCCCTTTACTCACAGAGAGAAGGTCTCTTTAAACAGACATGAATATTCTCCAAGACCTTCAGATAAAATAATGAATGAGCGTGACTTAGAATAGAAAATGAGTCACTGCTGAAATTCATTGTACATCGCGGGTTTTTAAGCAAATGGTCCGTTATAGCAGAACCATACGTATTACTCAAAACATCCGTTGGTCGGTAGATTCCATTCCTGATTTTGCTGGATACATGTTGTTAGACATGACCATCTAACCTAAGGGTCATTCTGCCAATGTAGTTGGCACTGCAACTACATTTAAATTGATATTATTCATATGATGGAGGAAGGGCAGAAGTAACATTGGAGGCAAAATAGCAATGTTCAACAGCTGAGCTAATCTGTTTAGCGAATTTTTCACTTATTGTCCTAACCAAGATAAACAAATGTAAATAGAACATTTAGCCACCATCTTAGTTTTTATTTGAGAAAAATGGTTTATTTTCCTTTTTATGACAGTTAATCACATCAAGAGGGTACCCATTATTGGAGATTCAAGCAGTAAGGCTACAGTACATTCGCAAATAGATATGCAAGATGAGTTATTGTAATAATGTTATATAGTGAGGGAGTATGATTGCTAGTATTCGTCACATGATTTTAGACTCGTGGGCCAACATTGACATGTATACAGGGGACTAGAGTCATCAAGTCAACAAATACTTTCAATGGTCGTTTTGACCCTGAAGTTTACTGAAAACACATGGCTAAAAGGGGAGAGTAGGAGTTTGTTGAGAGTTTGTAAGGAGAACATTATCTGAGAGAACATTAATGATAAATTAAGGGGCTTAGGATTCCAAATAATCCATAGTCTGGAACATGCACACTAGTCAGTGATTTAGAGTAGATGATCCATGATGAACAAACCTTTTCTTGTCTTCAATTGTTATCTTTTTTTATCCTTTTTTAAAGTGTGAACAAACTTGCTTCCAGGCGGTTTTTTCTCAGTTAGTCATCATCATGGTAAGGGATGCTTAAACTGTAAAATATTAGGGACCCTACATTGGTGGAGATGAAGTTAGATAGTATGAATTTTGACAAGTATTATACTGAGTGCATGATAACTCAGATTTGTAAAACGAGATCATTCCCAAGGTTGACAGAAAGACAAGTGATGTAAAGTTGAGGCAGGTAGACAAAACAGGAGTTGAATGATATGAGGATATGACAAATGATGTCACGTTTTTCAAGCTAAGAGAAAACCAAGATTTTAAAATCAGTCTCTCCATAGGAGACATGCGAACAAGCCACTGTCAATGATATAGAAATAATCGCAACAAATGTTACCTTGGTTTCTGTCCATACACGTCACCCATTTTGTTAAGTAGAAAGTTGAGTTTAAGAAATAAATAACTAGCTAAGAAAACATTAGTCTATCTCTCTCCTAAATGCATTCGACTGAGCTTCAATCTATGGTTCCCCCTCACCAAACTTTCACAAGAAACACTTGTCTAGCTGTAAACACTATCAATAATTCCCCCCACTCTTTATCTGTGCCTAAACCTAAACGTAGATTCCATGAACAAAGATTCTTTCTTAGAACTGCACGCCTGTGGAATTGTCTTCCGTTTTCCTGCTTTCCGGCTGACTACAATATGGTTGTGTTCAAGTCTAACGTAAATAAGTTCTTGATGAGCCGTTCCATATAAGTTACCAAATTTTCATTACTAATGATTACTATATTGTCCAATTTCTACTGTACACTCTTTAACCCTTATCCTTGAGTGGCCTCTTGGCCTTGATAATGTGGTGATGCCTATGTAAAGAAAAAAAAAAAAAATGCATTCTCTCCAAATAAAACCTTGAAGAAAACTCAGCGACCATCTCCTTGTGTCTTTGTTCATGAAAAGGGTATTATTCAAACAGATGAGTCAATCATGGAACGCGGCGAAGAGAAACAGCATGAGGCAACATGTTAAAAAAGACCAGTATGCATAAACTTTCACATGTATAAAGACTTATTTTAGCATTGAAAATGTTACAGAATGTTCATGTATTTTAATTGACTGTGACTTGTGAGACATAAGAGAGGAAGTAATGTACCAATATAGAAAAGATAAATTAATTTTTCTATACATTATTCTGATTAATAATAAAACTCTGATTAAATAAACCAAATGCTAGTTAAGAGAATAGATAAGCATAATTATGAATAACGACAGTAAGTAACAAGTATTTAAGAATCTGAGTGGAAAAAAATAATGTGTTTGTATTTACTACAATAATTTTTCACTGACTACAATAAAATAATCCAGGGTAATGCTGAGTTAAGTCAGCTAGTTGTAAATAAATTATTAATTAATTAGTAATACACACGGACAGAAAATAACACTTTGAATAATCACAGATTTCAAGGTAGTTCTACTAAAATAGCTATATTTTTTAAATCAAAGCACTTCAATTACTTCTGTTTTGTTCAGAAATGAATATACTTTCAAATGAATTAATAAATATGAATGTACATTATATATTTTAAGAATTTTAAGCAAATAAAGTGATAAAAATGTGAACGTCATAAAATGGCATTTTCGGTAAGGTTTTGTAATGACCCTCCCTGATTTCTAAAGGCCCGTACCGTGATTGTATGAAGAATTTTGTCATGAAATTTGGGAAACAATCAGAAGAGGTGTTAATCTTAATACTGTCAAGTGTCTGAAATATTTTTGACCATTTCTTTTTTTGTCGTGTTAAAAATAAGACTTTAATATGACGAGTATCAAACATTAAAAAAAAAAATTTCTTCGGACACCCACTAGTAAGTAAATCAATCTTTTTACTATCTTTATCAATTAAAAGTATTATTGTATGTTGAGTAGGACCGCGGTAATTGATAATAATTTAAAAGGACCTACCCCCCAAAAAACGTTTCTAATTCTCGAATTTGGACAACTGAAGTTAATATTAGTAGCAGCAGCAGCTGTAGCATTAGCACAGTGTAAACAACACGCGTTCTTTAATTTTTATTCAAGAATGAATTAAGAAAAACATGAAAATATGAATATAAATGTAGTAACTTATCTTGCTTTTGATAACATTTATTTGTTATACATGTTTTTTTTCGAATCTATGTGTATAGTAATACAAACCCTCAAAATCTATATCAATATTCTTGAAATTTTAAAAGCAATTAGAAAACACATCAAACTACAATTAAGAAGCTTTTTATTTCGTTTTTTTTTTTTTCTACTTATTAAGTGAAAAGTGTTTTTACGACCTGCTCCAGCGTAGTATAAACGGTCTATGGAATAAACACCTTCAACCTCGAAAATAGAAATCAACAAATTTATGGAATTTTCTTTGAAATTTCATAATTAAATTAAAACTAAATATAACTTTTGCTGACTTATTTACCTGTCGAATACACACACACACTATATATATATATATATATATATATATATATACACTTTCTGCAAGATATTTATTTGAAATTTAAACGGCATTTTGCAGTTAAGACAACAAAACAAAAATGAAGTAACGGTTCGTATTCCAATCCACAGAGGTACGAAAAAGTTGTCAAAAACAAATTTTATCAAAAGCAAGATAAGTTACTTTTCTACCTAACCGCATACTTTTTATTTATTTTTTTTTTTTTAATGTAAAATTCGAAAAATAAGTAGATTGGAGCGAGCGCTACCGAAGAACAAGAAAAATGGCCACAATGTCTCTTTACATTTTTGAAGTCTCAAAGATTTCAAAATAAGAAATGAAACAAAATGGTGAATGAAACCGACCCAATAAATGTTACTGTGACATTTATTGGGTGGGTTTCATTCACCATTTTGCTTTATTTCTTATTTTGAAGTGATTATCAAGACTTGAAAAATGTAAATAGAAATTGCGGCCATATTTTCTTTTCGGGTAGCGCTGAATATTACCTACTTTTCGAACCGAATAAATATTTTACATTAATTAAAAACAGTACAAACTTATTAAGTTAGGTAGAAAAGTAACTTATCTTGCTTTGCATAACATTTATTTGTTATATCCATGTATATATATATATACACACGATGGGCGCGCAATAAGTAATGCCCCTGACCCACTTCCAGTTGTCTGATCTAGCTGAAATTTTGCATGTGAAATGATTTATATCTATGGATTATGTGGCAAATTACAGCGCTGTTTTACAGGTGTTTGAACTGAGTCAGGTGTGAAATGGAGTCTGTTGAATGTTGAGCAGTGATCCAGTTTTTGTATTTGAAAGGATGCACACCACAGGAGACTTTTGATGAAATGAAAGAAACTTATGGTGATAATGCCCCATCGTATGACCTTGTAAAAAGCTGGCATCGTGAATTCAAACATGGCCGGAAGTCTGTGGAAACAGCTCTCAGACCTGCCCCCCCCCATCTGCCATTGATGAGGCATCCGTCCGTCAAGTTGAGGCTGCCATTTTGGAAGATCGGTGCATTACTATTCGCCAAATAGCCCAAGATGTCAAGATTAGTACAGGGTCTGTGGAAACTATCATTCATGACCATTTGCATATGCATAAGGTGTCTGCCAGATGGATTCCCAGGTTGCTCGCACCATTTCAGAAGCAATAACGCATCGAGTGCTCGAGGATGAATTTGGAGATGTGCCAAGAAGATGAGTCAAAGTTTTTCAAAAGACTGATTACACAGGATGAAACCTGGGTCCATCACTATAATCCAGAGACCAAAGCCCAGTCAATGCAGTGGAAGCACTTGGACTCACCACCTCCAAAGAAGGCAAGGGTGCAGCCCTCCACTGGCAAGGTCATGCTCACAGTCTTCTGGGACCAGGACGGAGTAGTGATTACAGCTTTCCTGGCAAAGGGTACCACAATTACAGGAGCCTATTATGCTTCACTTTTGAGGAAATTAAGGGAAGCCATCAAAATCAAGAGGCGGGGCAAGATCAGCAAAGGTACCCTCCTCTTACAGGACAACGCTCCGGTCCACAACTCGCATATCGCCAGATCAGAAGCATGGGCGTGTGGTTATGAAATCCTTCCCCATCCTCCCTACTCTCCTGACCTTGCACCCTCTGACTTTCACCTCTTCCCAGCCATGAAGTTGTTTTTGAAAGGAAAGCATTTCCCAGATGATGCAGCCTTGATTTCTGAAGTCACGTCATGGCTGGAGGACCAACTTGGGGTGTTCTACAAAAACGGTTTCCAGAGCTGCATCAAACAATGGGAGACATGCATAACTCTAGGTGGTTCCTATGTAGAGAAAGACTAACAACTGTGCCAAGTTTCGTTGCTCCACTGCTATGGAAAGTGGGTCAGGGGCAGTACTTATTGCACGTCCCTCGTATATACACATATTTTTTTTTTTGACAGAAGTTTACATATTTAATAGTAATGTGATATTCCAAATTTAATCCATAACATTTTCAAAAGCCAATAATTATGAACCACTAACAGTAAATATGAGTGATGAATGCTCTCTTTGAAAAAAGCTCTCTTAACCTCACCTCTAACCCCAGTTGTGAGTTGCAAGTCTCCTCCTAAAACACTCTTTAACCCTAACAATAACACTAAGTTCGAGTGGCAAGTCCCCCCCCAACAAAATACCTCTGTAAACCACATACAAGCGTCTAAAACAAACAAACAATAAATAGGTCCTTCCTTAAAGAAAAATGCACATGATTTATCTTCCATAAAAATTAACTGTCCTAAAATGCTAGAATGGCCTGGAAATGGTGAATTATTTTACATTAAATTTTTGTGAAACTAACCGCCCCCCCCTCTAATGTTGTTTTTGTTTCTGTCAAGTCTTCAGTATGTTCACACATAATTTTCCTTAGCCCTACAACTAATTAAAAGTCCGAATAGCAACCCTCCCCATATTCTCATTGCATAGAAACCCTCTTAAAACCACACATAATTGTCTTAAAAAAACAAAAAGCATACAGAATTTATCTCCTATAGAAAAAAAAAAAACAGTTTAACTGCACTAAAATGCTAGAGTGACTTGTAATGGGGAATTATTTTACATTAAATTCTAAAATAATTTGTTTATCTTTCATTAAAGTTTTTCATGGCATTTCATACATAATTGCCTAAAAAGGGAGAATCACATTTTGGACGGGTGGTCAGAAGGGGTTGGGTGGGGTTAAACAGAAGGTGTTAATCTACAATAATACCAAAAAAATATTGCAACATATTCATTTTTAAATGGTCCTATGTTTAGATTCAAGTTTTTTGTACATAAAGCACATTACAATTCAATTATGAGTTCTCCAACTTCTTTTCTGTTTATGGATACATGACATTTTTAAGGAATTGCAGCATATTTATGCAGATTATTTGGAAACCATGAACTTTTAGGGATTTTCAGTTGCATATTCTGATTCCTTGTACAAAAATACACTTATATGGTAAATTTCATTGCTTAATCTTGTGTTTTAACAAAGATATGACATTTTTACTGAAAAAGTAGTGTAAAAAATGTGATGAAACGCATATGGTCTTAAAGAGGGGAAAATATCCAAACGTGTGAGGCATAAAAATAGTCATAACTTCCTTAATTTTAATCAGATTTTAAAAATTTAAAAAGATTCTTTCTTAGCTCATCAAGCTCTATGTATACCAATATTGAAATATTTTAAACAATTTCAATTTTTTCATGTGTATTGCTAAATTAATAAATTATTTTTGAAATTTTATAAATCAAGTTTATCATCTCACGCACGCACACACACACACACACACACACACACACACACACACACACAAGGTTTGACTGTATAATTTTCTAAATATCCAGATGAAAATTGAATGATTTCCTTTTGGTCTAAAAAGGTGGGCATCTAATTTTTATGTTTAGACAATAAAATCAGAGTCATCCATATATTTAAAAAATTATATCAGACATATTTTAATTTCTTCAAGAACAAACTTACAGGAATATTGGGAATGGCTGGATTATGCACAAAGTTCTGTGGAAATTTTTGCATCATATATCGAGCTGTTTTCTTTCCAGACGCTTCCGCCAAAAGGTATGCTCGCTTTGAATAAAAACAAAAAAAAAAATCACAAAATATTAATAAGGAAAAAACAAAATGAGAAGAACACACGTTTTTAATATATTTATTTTTATGTATCAATTTTTATTAAAAATTTCTGGTACAGCCTTTCACATTTTTATTTTAAAAAAATGGGTACTTTTAATGAATAGGTATCCAGAGGATTTTTTTTTTTTTTTTTTTACATAGGCATCACCACTTATCAAGGCCAAGAGGCCACTCAAGGATAAGGGTTAAAGAGTGTACAGTAGAAATTGGGCAATATAGCAATCATTAGTAATGAAAATTTGGTAAATTTGGAAACTTATATAGAACGGCTCATCAAGAACTTATTTACGTTAGACTTGAACACAACCATATTGTAGTCAGCCGGAAAGCAGGAAAACAGAAGACAATTTCACAGGCGTGCAGTTCTAAGAAAGAAGCTTTGTTCATGAAATCTACGTTTAGGTTTAGGCACCGATAAAGAGTGGGGGGAATTATTGATAGTGTGTACAGCTAGACGAGTGTTTCTTGTGAAAGTTTGGCGAGGGGGGACCATAAATTGAAGCTCAGTTGAACACCTTCCATGAAAATAACGATACATCAGAGACAAATTCGCAACATCTCTTCTATGAGATAGAGGTTGTAAGGAAGAGAAAAGGACATCTCCTACGAGGCTACAAAGTCTATTTTGAACTCTATCAAGGCAGGACAAGTTCTTTCTAGCAGCTCCTGCCCAGATGTGGCAACAGTATTCCATCCTTGGACGTACCTGGCTCTTATATAGATAGAGAATAACATCAGCAGTGAGATATTTACAGGATCGATAGAAAGATTCCACCATGAAAATAACGATACATCAGAGACAAACTCGCAACATCTCTTCTGTGAGATAGAGGTTGCAAGGAATTTCAGTACTTATAGTCTTTAATGCCAATAGAGAATCCTGTGTCAGTCCAGGAAATAACCGAAACAGTTTACAATTTGAAAGAAACCTTTTTTATTACTCTTTTTCATCCCACCAAAACAGGGCATATTGCCACCTGGATGTAAGGAGCTACTATTTAGGGTTATGTTTTTGTGAAAAGTTTTTTCAGTTTTATTCTTTTGAGAGACTAACATATTTTTAACACTGAGCCTAATCTAACCCTTTGCATGCTCAGTGTCATCTGCTTTTTTATTTTTTATTTTACAGCTTTCAAATTGAAATTGGTTTAGCCTATTTGATGACTAACTCAAGATTCTCTGTCAATACTCAGGACTGAATGGGTATATACTGAAATCCTCTGGATAACCAATCATCAAAAGCACCAAAAACTGTTGACATTATATATACCTTCTGGTAGTCAACCATTAAATTTTTTTAAGTCTTTTTTTACTATTTCACACTTTTTGGAAAGAAAATTTCTACCTCATCAATAGGAATGATGCTTATTAACATGCACATCAATAAAAAAAATATGTTCTTGTGCAGAATTCCCTTTATATCAAAAAAAAAAAAAAAGAAAGAAAAATCTCTATGATGTATGACAAAATGAAAATATATTCCAAGAATTACGTAAATTGATCAAATAGTTTTATTTTTAAATAAGAAAATCATTTTTATGCAATTAATGGAATTCCTAGGCATTACAACATAAATCTAGTAAATATGAAGTATTGTTGAGTTATCTTTCCTTTGTTTCTTGAGATATTTTTCAAAATGGCAGGCAAAACAGTCACTTCTTGAATACTCATAAAATGAGATTTTTTTATTTAAAAATAAAACTTGATCGATTTACATTACTTTTAGAATATGATATTTTTTTCCATGATAAATACATACATCCTAAAGATTTTTCTGTATTTTTGTTTTTTTAATTAGGTTGAACTCTGGACTTGCACCACAAATTCTGCCTTGTTTCAACCAACTTTATCAGTCCTCATTTTTATTGCCTCATTGTTTACCTGATAAACTTATTGATCTTAATACTATTATTGGTCTTAATACATAAAAAGGTACAAAAGACGGGATCATCCAATTTGACTACTTATTAAACATTAATAAAAAATAAATAATCTTGCCTTAAAATAACCGTTCACTTATCATCTAAATGTTGGAAGGGAGGGGGGTATAAGAAAATTTTATTTTCTTATCTAAAAATAAAACTACTTGATGAATTTACATGATTTTTGGAATATATTTTTGTTTCATCATGAGTTACGCTATACAAATGTTACTTCCTTTTTTTGTTTTTTAATATATGGCGAATACTGGACAAGAACTAAAAAAAGAATCTCTGCCAATGATGACGCCAATGAATGTTTATAATGTGAAGTTTAAAAGCTGTATATGAAAAAAAAAAAAAAGAATATAAAGCTGTTACCTTCTGAAGCGAACTGGTGGGAATCAAATATGGGTCATCCATAAACCAATAATTCGGTGCCGTATAATCCTGAAATGAACAAGTTCAAAGATCAATATTGAAAGATAATAATCAAGAATTATGTTTCTGAAATTTTTGAGATGAGGAGAATTTGTATCATTTGAATTATTCGGAGTACTGCAGTAGTCTCCAAAGTTTTCGAACGGGGAAAGGGGGGGGGTCATATAGCTGACTGTTTAGAGTTACGCAGGCAAAAATAAAAAAATGACCTGAACATGTTTTATTGATTTTAGTGAAACTTGTTTTCTAAAACCTCATTCTTTTAATCATTTTCTGAACAAAAAGAAAAACTATTTTCACACGTTTCCATTAAAAAAAAAATTTTCTTGAATATTTTTGCATTTTCCATGAGCTCTGCAGGTCGGATTAAAAACTTTTGTGGGCCAGATCTGGCCTGTAGGCTGTAGACACCTGACCTACTGTTCTCGTCTTCAGTGTTATTCTCATACTCTTGTGGTTCAAAAATAACAAATCTTCAAACTAGTTTAATCTCCAACCGTATCTTGTCAAACTTGGGAGGCTGTACATAATTTCAAATGGAACCAATTAATTAATCCATAGGAGTAGCATACTCTCATTCTATCCACTACTTGCTGGCATGCACTGAACAGCTTTAAGAAATTGACTTCCAAATAACACTTGTTTGGATAAGTTTTTTTTTAATCCCTTTTTCTGTCAAGTACATTTTTTACCACTTCCTCCTATAGTTTCCATAGCCTTAGACAACCATCTCAATTGTTCTATATCTACTAATAAAAACACATTCATCCATTCTTTCAATGTGGGCGTTTTTTTTTCTTTTTTTTTACAAAGGAGTCACCGCTTATCATGGCCTGAAGGCCACTCGAGGATAAAGGTTAATGAATGTACAGTAGTCAATGGGAAAATATTGTAGTAATCGTTAGTAATGTAACTTTGGTAAATTGGATTACTTAAGGGAATGGCTTATCAAGAATTTGTTCACGTTGAACTTAAAGACGGCCATATTGTAGTCAGTTAGAAAGCAGGAAAACAGAACAGAGTTCCACAGGTGTGTAGTTCTAAGAAAGAAGCTTTGTTCATGAAATCTACGTTTAGGTTTAGGCACAGATAAAGAGTGGGAGAAAATATTGATAGTTTTTTCAGCTAGACTAGTGTTTTTCGTGAAAGTCAGGTCCAGAGTGACCAGAGATTGGAGCTAAGACGAGCACTTGTCATGAAAATAACGATAAAGTAGGGACATGCTCGCAATGTCTTTTCTGTGGAAAAGAGGTTGCAAGGAAGAGAAAAGGGCATCCCCCACTAGGTTAAAAAGTCTATTTTGAACTCTGTAAAGGCAGAATAAAGTCTTTCTAGCAGCTCCTGCCCAGATGTGGCAGCAGTACTCTATCCTTAAACGTACTTGGCTCTTATACAGGTAGAGAAATGCATCAGAAATCAGATATCTACTGGAGAAGTAGAACGATCCACCATTTTTTCAGCAGCCTTGGCAACAGATTTGTTGTACATGTTCCATCTCAGATCAGGAATAAAGGTCAGACTCAGAAGCTTGTCAAAACATGGAGCCTCCCCAAGACGAGAGCCATTCATCTCAATTCATGCCATACAGGGATTAGAGCATTGATGATGTAAAGATAGAAGCTTGGTTTTAGATGCATTAAAATTAACCAGTCACCTCTTGCCCCATTGCACCATGTGTTCAAGATCAGAGGAGAGAGAATCAGAGAGAGAGAACTTGGCTTTGAAGTTTATTCTTCTGCACAAACTTTACTATACTGTCCAAATTTTATTCTCCTCTGTGATCATCAGATCTAAACCTGTTTTGAAGATTTGTATTATACATCCATCGTAGCATTTCTCTCCATGCAACCGTCATTGATTAGATTTCACTTTCATACATCATCACATTTCATACACATGCACGACAGACTCTTCCCTTGCTCGACAGTGGTAATGTTTTTTTATTCTTGCAATCACATAAACACCTGCTCCAATGACATTACCAAAGTAACAAAACTTCTCAACAACTGCAATAGTTCTGTCATCCCAATATGCTTTGTCCATCTCCGAGTCTTTATCCATCTACACAAATAAACATAATATATTCATAACAAACATCCAATTATAAAACTATATCGAAATGCAGCAGAGATTTTGTTTTGTCAATTTACAGAGAATAAAGATAAAAATCCAGTAAATGATAACAAACCTTTCCTACAGTCGACGACAAAGCCTTCAGGATATCAGTTGGGCCCCTGCAATGGGAAATATTATTTATTTGTAATCATGATTAAAAATAATGGAAGTGACTTCATTTTTAGTAAATTGCCTTTCAAGAAAGTTTCCTTTCAATATCGGACGAGTTACATTAGAACGTGAGCAAAATTGAACAGAACGGACACATTTCTATTATTTGAAGCATTTGGATTATAAATCTAATTCTTGGTTGCTGTTTTCACAATGTTTTAGCCTCCAACATTCTTCATCTTTTTAAACTTGAATCTGGGGGCTACCAGATCAGGCTGGCTAAAGATACCAACTTACTGACCTAAATCCTCCAAACATTGATGTCATTGTTTCCTTTTCCTTTGTAAAACTTAATTAGGTTCTGCAAATCCAAAAATAAAAATAATTTAGGTTTCAGTGTTTGACAAAGATTACGAAGTACGTAAAAGGATAAAAGTTAAAAATTAAAGAAAAGGCGCCTGAAGAAGGTTAGAGGAAACCTTGTGAATATAACAACTAGAAGATATTGGTTTCCAAATCTAAAATGCACCAAACATTGATTTTATTGCTTATTATTTCCCTTTCCTTTGCAAAACTCAATTATACTCTGCAAAGCTAATTCCTCTACAAAACCAAACACCATGAATGAATATTTGAAGATATAAAGAACTTGAAGCATAAAAACTTTTACCAAAATAACTGAATTCAGAATTAAATAACTTGAAAAGTGTTGATATGCCATAAAACAAAACAACCAAATCAATTTTCAAACTTGGCAATCTTTGTGTTAAACTCAGGAACTTATGTGGAATTTTGAACCAAACGCTTTATTTAATCTACAGTAGGTAAATTGTTCTCAGTTAGTCAGCCATGACTCTGGTTATTATTATATTATTCTATATATTATCAACTGTTTTTTGCCTGTCAAAAATTTTGTATATAATTTTGAAAATACTTTTGGTGTAAAAATAAAAAATAAACATGGCTAGCAGTGATTAAAAATTGAATTAAAATTCGATTCTCAACAATTTCAAAAGCAAATTAAAAAAATTTTTAGGCCGATAAATATGATTGAAAAAAATCAATTTATTCTTAAATTTGGATAAAAAAAACTAAGCGAATAATTGCCAGTCAAAAGATGAGGAACACTATAGGAGTACTAACATAGTCAATGGTATAAACTGTGTCTGATTACTTATAAGGTGTTGTTTTTATTGAAATGTTAAAAATAATATATTTTAATTAAATTAAATTGAAAGTCAAATAAAAAGTATTAATTAATTATATATTTTTAAGCTTGAATAAAAATAAAATAAATTTTTTGTAGAGCTTGAAAAATCAAAATGTCACCATGAAAAATTTCATTCTAGTAAATCAAAATACAAGTAAAAAAAATAGTTATTGAAACAAGTTACAATAGTTACAAGTAAAAAAAGAATAGTTATTGAAACAAGTTACAATAGTTACAAGTAAAAAAAAAATAGTTATTGAAACAAGTTACAATAGTTACAAGTAAAAAAAATAGTTATTGAAACAAGTTACAATAGTTACAAGTAAAAAAGATAGTTATTGAAACAAGTTACAATAGTTACAAGTAAAAAAAATAGTTATTGAAACTCAATAAAAAAAAATTATATGTAAGAAATTAAATGAGGATTACAATACAGCACAAACCTTTTTATTCGTTTTGGAATAATAATTTCTTCAAGTTCATCTGAAAAAATAAATAAATAAATAAAATAGACAAATTATTTGAAACTGAATTTAGCCAAAAGAAAATACTTTTAGTTAGAAAAACTTTAATTCAAATAAAGTAATTTTGAGGAAATAAGCAGTTTTTCTTCATTAAAACAGTAAAATTTGAAATATTGAATTTCAAGTAAAACAAATGCTATCTACTTATCTTGTCACAGTAATGAATATATCCAAAAATTACAAAAAAAAATGATAAGCTAGAAAATTAATTATTAATGAAAATAGTTTTTGAGATCAATTAACAAAAATTAAGTTTTGCAAAAAAAAAAAAAAAGAAACAAGAGAGTTTAAATACTAATAAAAGGGAGATAATTATTTTCTAAAAATTAGGAAAATCTTTGGCCAAGTTAGCAAAACTTCATTTTCGCGAAATGTCTTTGAAAACTGTTTTCAGATATTTTCATTACAGCGACATGACAATTAAGTAGATACCATTGGCTTTACTTGAAATTCAATATTTCAATTTTCGAATTTCACAATTATACCAAAGAAGAACCAAATAAAGTTATATCTTTGTTTAAATTCCAGGTAATCACATTTACACTTAGTGAAATAAATAAGTTTCTTTTGGAATTTTTTAGATAAGGATTGATAATTTGTATTATTTGGATTACTGTGTTGGGGACGGACGTCTGCAGTGTGTTAGACGATCCCGTCCCCATGTAGATAATGGTGAATGGATGTATTTAATGGTAGAGGAATTGAAAAGACAAAAGGTCGCATAATGAAGATGAAAATATACCGCTATATATCAACGAAACAAATGCAATTTATTTGCATAAATATATATACAGGAAAGAGTAATAGAAAGAATCAGAATTCATGAAAGATGAGTAACGTTACTTGCGGTTGACTGGCTAGTCAGGACGCGGTGGTGGCTCATGGCTCCACCGGAGCGGTGTTTGTCACATGTTGACTGTTTGAGCGTTCAGCAGAAAAGAGAGTGAAATATGAGAAACAGGAAGTGACGTAGCTAGGTCGCTCTTCTGAGTTAAAGGGCGACAATCAAGTAAGGCTGGGAGTGTTCAACTTCCACAACTGTTCTCATCTTTCAACCAATGTAAACTCTGACCTTAGTGAGGTGCATCTTGCTGAACTCAGGAATCTGTGTGAAATTTTGAGTGAAACCTTTTGTTTAATCTAAAAAGGTGGATTGTTCTAATTCCATCAGCTATGACAGTCTTAAGTATTTTTTATTGTATTCTTCATATCACCTGTACTAAGAATTGAACCTTCTACCTCCAAAAAAGCGAAAATGTGTGTTAGTGTGTGTATGTGTGTTTTCTGTATGTCTGCTAAAGGCATTTTAGCCAGGATTCGGGGGGGGGGGACTATTATTTCTTATAACTTTTTATATGCTATCGAGATCATAATATGTAACACTTACGAAACGATGTCGTAAAAGTCTTTTATTTCAGCGACTTTTATCTTACAAAATTCGCGTTGTGGATTAGTTTTCTCTCTGCTGCTCCTGCTGCTGCTCCTGCTGCTATGGCATGAGATTTGACCTAGAAAACCACCTGGGTTTATAAACACTTATTTTCGACTCATCTAAAGTTACTGCTTTCGTGGTGTCGTGTTATGTCATCAGACCATGAACCTCAAGGCTTTGGGTTGGAGCTTACCTTTTTCCTAAAACTTTTTTTTGTTCGTTTTTTTTTTAATATTAAAACAGGGTTATTACTTTTAGTTTCCATCCACCCCTGCCAACACACACACACACACACACACACACTTATTTTTCGCGTTCGCTGTTTTTTTTGTTTTTATTTTTTCAGAATTTTTTAAAGAAGTTTTAACATTGTTTTTTTTTTGTTTTGTTTTTCCATCACGTTCGCGTTTTCTTTTTTTAGTTTTTGTCTTTACATCGCCCGTTTGCATCATGTTCGTTTGTGTTTTTTATCTTGCAAAATTCGCGCCGTGAATTTGTTTTTCTCTGCTACTCCTGCTGCTGCTATGGCGTGATATTTGACCTAGAAAACCACCTGAGTTTTTAAATGCTTATTTTCGACTCTTTCCAAGTCCATGGCTTCTTGGCGCCATGCTTATGTCATCAGGCTATTACCCTCAAGGTTTCAGGCTCAAGCCTTTCTCCCTCCCAAAACTTTTTTCACTGTTTATTTTTTTTGTTTTTGTTCGTTTTTTTTTAATATTTAAACAGGGTTATTACTTTTAGTTTCCATCTACTCCCCAACACACACACACACACACACACACATGCGCGCACACACACGCACACATCTACAGTTTTAATATTTTTTTTCTTTTTATTTTTCAGATTTTTTTAAGAAGTTTTAACATCGTTCGTTTTGCATCGTGTTTGTTTATTTTTTTGTTTTTTTTTTCCATCACGTTTGCGTTTCCTTTTTTAGTTTGTGTTTTTCCGATTTTAAGAAATTTTAACATCGTTCGTTTGCATCACATTCGTTTATTGTTTTTTTATAATATTTAAACAGGGTTATTACTTTGCTTATTCTTTTGTTTTGACTTACTCCCTCCAACACACACACCTCTAAACACCTGTGCAACGCCGGGTACCCCTGCTAGTCTTCTATATATATCTATAAATATAAAAGAGAAAATGTATGTATGTATGTATGTGTGCTCGCTTTTTCTGTATGTCTACAAAAGGCTTCTTTCAGAGAAGCGGTCGCTTGCTTCACAATCTTTCAAAACTTTTTATATCACATATAAATCGTAATAGCTCACAGTTAACAACGAAGCTCGCCTGTCTATTTAATTTGCTCGATTTCGGGAAGATAAATATTCAGCATTTGTCGCTTGCCGCATGTGGGTTAGTCTTTTTCCTATAACATCTTGGGGTAAAAAAAAACGTTCAGCAGTAAACGAAATCCCGCAGTCAAACTTGATCTCATTAACTCATTAAAACAGGCACCTGCCAAATCCAAGTAATTAAATAAATTCAAACGTGTTTCCGTTAGCATCTCGTGGTGGGGCAATTGTTAACGTTGCACTTTTTTTTTCACACTTTAATTTACAACTTTGCCTCAAGGGTTCGGTTTCGATCCTCATACTTACTTTTTTTTTTACCCCCCCCCCACACCTTCAAACACCCAAAAAACTAAAACAACAATAACAACAACAAAAACAGCGAACAAACGTCAAACCTGTTTTAAAACGAAATCGGAAAAACAAAAAGCAAAAGTAAGAGTAAAAAATGATGAACCTGTTCGGAAAAACAACAAAAAAAAAAAACAGCGAAAAGCGAAAAAAAACAAAAAGAAAATGGCATAAATAACCCTTCCTTTCGGGTAAGTCCATGGTGCGTTTCACTCAGTAGAAAGCATAGAAAGAAAAAGAACGTTAAAATTCCATTCCAGCTTTTTTAAGCAACTACAAAACGAAATAAAACGAAAATGATGTTTTAATTGTTAATTTTATATAAAAAAAGAAATAGAAAGAATCTTTACATCGTCTTTTTTTATAATATTTAAGCAGGGTTATTAATACCCCCCCCCATACACACACCTACAAACACCCGTGCAATGTGTGTGATCATTTCATGTATGTCTTCAAAAGGCTTCTTTCGCACGCGCTCCCAGGGTTGTTACTATCGCTTAAAACTGTGTATATAGGTCCTATATAATAATATCTAGGAATTAGAAAAGCGCATAGCGTATAGATTTATTTACGTTGATTTTTACAAAATTATTGCTATTTTGGCTTCTCGCGTGTTGATTGGGCTTTTTAGTATAAATATGTGAAACTAAACTCAAACGACGTCTTACCGGCATCGCGCTGGTACTTGGCCCTCAGGGAAAAAAAAAAAAAAAAAATGCATACACAAACACACAGACAACTGTTTATAAATTGTAAATATGTTTCTGACTCTTAAACGCTGGGGATTTATTAGTTAGATTAAGATCCATAGAGTGAATGGGGTATTTTGGTAAATGTTGCCAGTCAAGAGTAAGACTCCAAAGTCTACATTTATTACTTTTAATCACTTTAGTCACAAAGACCCTGAACCCTTCCCCTCCCCAATTTCTTGTAGGGCCTTGTGCCTAATTTTGTTGTTTAAAAATCTTTTGTTTTTTACTTAATTGTATTTTCAAACTTTTAAAAGGAATAAAATATATAAACAGGATCAAAGTGTAGTATCTGTTCCGGCAGATACTGCAAGCAAAGACCATATGCGGGGGCGACCCCACATATAAGACCTTGGTCAATGTAGGGGCAACCCTTCATACCAATTGTCACTATCCAGCTCCCCTACTCCCCGGGGAGTTGGTCCCCATTTCCCCTTCACTCCTCACATTAAAAATCGGCCTTGTGCCTAATTTGCTCGGTGAGGGAGCAAATAAATACCTTCTCGGCATTGCGCTGGGAAAAACGTCCAGAAGCAATAAGCTTTGATCAGACACCCCTCCCCAACATCTGTTGGGGAAAGAAACAGTTAAATTTGGGTAAACAAACCCAAACGCTGTGTGACTTCTATTTGACCTTCTTAATCAGGTCAAAGTTAACTTTTATTGCGCACAACTCTTTTTATAGTTAAATAACCTGCTTAACGTTGTCTGTCGCCGTAGCTAAATGGTTAACGTAGCACGGTTTTTTTTTCACACATTGGTTTCCAACTCAAGGGTACGGGTTCGATTCTCATACTCACCTATCAAAACATTTTTTTTTATTATTTAACCCCCCCCCCCCGGAGTTTTGATTTACCTCAAGACACCCGGGCATCGCTGGGTACCCCCCGTAGTGAAAAACGTTGGCTTCTCGGCTTTTGCTCTGCTTTCCCCCCTTCCCACCATCATCTGGGGTGAAGTGAAAACTAAAAATAACGATCGTGCGATGACCTCATTAAGCGTCGTCCTGTCAATCAAACCTCTTTTAGCTTTATAAGCTTTAACTTAACACGCTAATCAATTACTCTCACTCGTGGTCGAGACCGTTAAGTACTTGGCATTGGTTTCCACCTCCGCGTCAAAGCTTCCGGGTTCAATCCCTCCTCCCGACCAAACGTTTTTTTTTATTACTTCGCTTATTCTTTAGTTTACCCCTCCCCCATACACAGGTTTATTTATGCCATTTTGGGTTGGGTTTTTTTTACATCGTCTTTTTTTATAATATTTAAGCAGGGTTATGAATAACCCCGCCCCCCCCCATACACACACCTACAAACACCCGGGCAACGCCGGGTACCCCACACTAGTATATATATATATATATAAGGCAAAATGTGTGTGCACATTTTTTGTATGTCCGGCAAAGGCTTTTTTGAGGGTGGTTCTCCTAGGGGTTACTATTTCTTAGAACTTTTTATATACCGTCTAAATAATAATATCTAGGAGTTGCGAACGCACGTCGCATCTAGATTTATTTACATCGACTTTTATAAAATTCTTGCTATTTCGGTTCCCCTCGTGTGTGTTCGGCTTTTTCGTATAAAAGCGAAACTAATCTGAAGCGAACGCATTTGTTCCCGGCTTAATGCTGGGAACATCCAGAAAGCAATCAACTTTTGATCAATATGGAGGAAACCCCTTATATCACACAATTGCTATTCAATTGGACACTCCCCTTTTATAGGGAGCTGGTTTTCCCCAAACATCTTGGGGAAACAAACAACCAAAGTTGGGAAACAAAAACAAAAAAAACTATCTTGCAGCAAAATTTAAGTGCGGGATTTCATTCACTCACTGGCATGATGTAATTTAAGCACCTGTCAATTAACTTTAATTGTTAAATTAAAACGCTTTTCTGTTACTCTGCCGTCCTGGTCGAGTGGGTAACAGATTAGGATTTTTCACACTTTTTTTTTCACCTTTGCTTCAAGGTTCCGAGTTTAATCCTACCTACCTACCTACCTACCAAAACTTTTTTTTTTTCTTTTACCACACGGGAGACGCGTTTTTTCCGATGTTTTAAAGAAGTTTAACATCGTTTTTTTTTATTTTATAATATTTAAACAGGGTTATTACTTTGGCCATTTTGTTTTGATCTACCCCCCCCCCCGCGCACACACCTCCAAACACCCAGGCAACGCCGGATACCCCCGCTAGTAACTTACAACTGATTATTACATAGTACTTTTATTCATTGCGCCATGAGTCATGGCTGACGAAACAAGAACAATCTAGTCCTGTGGATTAAATAAAGGATTTGGCTCAGAATTCCTTACAAATTCAAGAATTCAACAAAATGCGCTCGAACAAAGTCAGAGGTTACATTGGTCAATACGTTAACAGATGACAACTGTAGGTTGAATAATCCTAATAACTGTTTATGGTATTATTATTTATGTTAATGGTATTATCTATGCAAAAAAAAACATGACTATCACACTCTCCAAAAGTAATATATTTATAATATTTTTATTGTGAAAAGGACATGTCTGCTTTTATTCATATAATTTTTTTCTTCTGTTTTTGGAATCAAATTCAATTATGGAGTCAATCAATTTACAGACTCAAACTAGCAATACACATGAAAAAATTGAAATAACTCAAAATATTTCAATATTGGTATACATAGAAAGAGCTTAATGAGCTAAGAAAGAATCTTTTTAAATTTTTTAAATCTGATTAAAATTAAGGAAGTTATGACTATTTTTGTGCCTCACATGTTTGGATATTTTCCCCTCTTTAAGACCATATGCGTTTCGTCACATTTTTTACACTACTTTTTCAGTAAAAATGTCATATCTTTGTTAAAACACAAGATTAAGTAAAGAAATGTACCATATAAGTGTATTTTTGTACAAGGAATCAGAATATGCAACTGAAAATCTCCAAAAGTTCATGGTTTCCAAATAATCTGCAGTAAATGTGCATAAATATGCTGCAATTCCTTAAAAATGTCATGTATCCATAAACAGAAAAGAAGTTGAATTGTAATGTGCTTTATGTACAAAAAACTTGAATCTAAACATAGGACCATTTAAAAATAAATATATTGCAATATTTCTTTGGTATTATTGTAGATAAACACCTTCTGTTTAACCCCACCCAACCCCTTCTGCCCACCCGTCCAAAATGTGATTCTACCTTTTTAGGCAATTATGTATGAGATGCTATGAAAAACTTTAATGAAAGATGAACAAATTATTTTAGAATTTAATGTAAAATAATTCCCCATTACAGGTCACTCTCGCGTTTTAGAGCAGTTAACTGGGGTTTTTTTCTATAGGAGATAAATTCTGTATGCTTTTTGTTTTGTTTTTTTTACGATTATGTGTGGTTTTAAGAGGGTTTCTATGCAATGAGAATATGGGGAGGTTTGCCAGTCGGACTTTGAATTAGTTGTAGGGCTAAGGAAAATTATGTGTGAACATACTGAAGACTTGACAGAAACAAAAACAACATTAGAGGGGGGGGGGGCGGTTAGTTTCACAAAAATTTAATGTAAAATAATTCATCATTTTCAGGCCATTCTAGCATTTTAGGACAGTTAATTTTTATGGGAGATAAATCATGTGCATTTTTCTTTAAGGAAGGATCTATTTATTGTTAGTTTGTTTTAGATGCTTGTATGTGGCTTACAGAGGTATTTTGTTGGGGGGGGGCTTGCCACTCGAACTTAGTATTATTGCTAGGGTTAAAGAGTGTTTTAGGAGGAGATCTGCCACTCATAACTGGGGTTAGAGGTGAGTTTTAGAGAGCTTTTATCACTCATATTTACTGTTAGTGGTTCATAATTATTGGCTTTTGAAAATGTTATGGATTACATTTGGAATATCACATTACTATTAAATATGTCCAAAAAAAAAAAAAGAAAAAAATGTATGTGTGTATATATATATATATATATATATATATATATATATATATATATGTAAAACAAATAAACGTTATGCAAAGCAAGATAAGTTACTTTTCTACCTAACTAAATAAGTTTTTACTGTTTTTATATAATGTAAAATATTTATTCGGTTCGATATTAAAAAAACAAAAAAACAAAACTAAAAAGTATCCAGTTAGATAGAAACGTAACTTATCTTGCTTTTGATAACATTTGTTTTTGACCACTTTTTCATACCTCTGTGGATTGGAATCTTCATTTTTGTTTTGTTGTCTTAACTGCAAAATGGCGTATCCATTTCAAATAAATATCTTACAGAAGGCATATATATATATATATATATATATATATATATATATATATTAGTGTGTGTGTATTCGACAGGTAAAATAAGTCAGCAAATGTTATATTTAGTTTTAATTTAATAAGAAGCTGCATTATCAAATTTTGAAGAAAATTCCAGGTACTTGTGCACTTATTGAACCGTGCTGAAATAATAACGCTATTATTTCGAAAGCCATTCTTAACATGGGGAGAGGAGGGTGTTTTGTAACTATTCTGTACTTTCAGTTAACAAATTAATAAAATAAAAATATTGTAAAACTTTAATTTAACTTGAAAATACTATTTAAAAATAGTACAGTTCAATAAATGCGCAAGCATCAAATTCCATAAATTTGTTGATTTCTATTTTCGAGGTTGAAGGTGTTTATTCCATAGGCCGTTTATACTACGCTGGAGCAGGTCATAAAAATACCTTTCGCTTAATAAGTAGAAAAAAAAAATAACGAAATAAAATGCTTCCTAATTGTAGTTTACTGTGTTTTCTAACTGCTTTAAAAATTTCAAGAATATTGATATAGATTTTGAGGGTTTGTATTACTATACACATAGATTCAAAACAAATGTCAAAAAAACAAATATATAACAAATAAATGTTATCAAAGATGTTACTTTTCTACCTAATGTTATCAAGATGTTACTTTTCTACCTAACTGGATAATTTTTTAGTGTTTTTATTTAATGTAACATATTTATTCAGCTCAAAAAAAAAGTGTTTACCGATGTATTGGAAAATTTAAAATGGCGCCTGACTATTGAAACGGTAAGTTTGGGGAAAAGAGTTAAAACTAGACAAAATACTGTTAGAAACTCGCTCAATATATGTTACTGTGACATAGGCTGACATATATTTAGTGGGTTTTTAGCAGTATTTTGTGTAGTGTTTTTTATTTTTAAGTCCTTTTCTCAAACTTACAGTGTCAAAGAGAGAGTCAGGCCGGGCGCCATTTTAAATTTTCCAATACATTTGTAAGCACTCTGTTTTTCGAGCTGAATAAACATGTTACATTAAATAAAAACACTAAAAAATATCCAATTAGATAGAAAAGTAACTTATCTTGCCTTTGATAATATTTATTTGTTATATATTTGTTTTTTGACAACTTTTTCGAATCTATATGTATAGTAATACAAACGAGATTTTGATACTTATTTTGATTTGTGGCTGTTCGCAGTAAAACATTGTTTTAATTCGCTGTTCAAAACTAGTGCAATGAATAAAAGTGCATGCAAGCTATATATCTACAAAAGTTTATTTTGTTTTTTTAACCATGTTTTTAAATTTTACCAGAAATGTGAGAAATTGCAACGGATTCATAATGCCGAATGGGTTGGGATTGTTGTTATTATACATTCTGAAAACCGAATAGTTCTAAACTTATTCTGAGGACAAAATAGCTCTAATTAAACATATAAGAACATCTATATTCATATTTTCATGTTTTTCTCAATTGGTTTTTGAATAAAAATTAAAGAACGCGTGTTGTTTACACTGTGCTAATACTACAACTGCTGCTGCTACTAATACTACATTTGTCCAAACTCGAAAAATAGAAACGTTTTTTTTTTCGGGTAGGTCCTTTTAAATTATTATCAATTACCGTGGTCCTACTCAACATACAATAATACTATTAATTTATAAAGATAGTAAAAAGATTGATTTACTTACTAGTGGGTGTCCGAAGAAATTTTTTTTTCAAAATGTTCGATACTCGTCATATTAAAGTCTTATTTTTAACACAAAAAAAAAAAGAAATGGTCAAAAATATTTCAGAAACTTGACAGTATTAAGATTAACACCTCTTCTGATTGTTTCCCAAATTCCATAACGAAATTCTTCATACAATCACGGTACGGGCCTTTAGAAATCAGAAGGGGTCATTACAAAACCTTACCGAAAACGCCATTTTATGACGTTCACATTTTTATCACTTTATTTGCTTAAAATTCTTAAAATATATAATGTACATTCATATTTATTAATTCATTTGAAAGTATATTCATTTCTGAACAAAACAGATATAATTGAAGTGCTTTGATTTAAAAAATATGGCTATTTTAGTAGAACTACCTCGAAATCTGTGATTATCCAAAGTGTTTTTTTTCTGTCCGTGTGTATTACTAATTAATTAATAATTTATTTACAACTAGCTGACTTAACTCAGCATTGCCCTGGATTATTTTATTGTAGTCAGTGAAAAATTATAGTGGTAAATACAAACACATTATTATAAGTCCAACACCACAGATTTTCCATAATGACACGATATATGGAAAAAGGTTTTACTGACATTAAAATAAAGTACATTAGAAATTTAGTCCATGTCTAAAGATTGGAAAGTTCTTCACTTACTTGTGACTTGCTTTTCCTCTGGCAAATTATTTGTAGACAAGTTGCATCTCTGCATTATACGGCTGCAGGAATTTGTTAACTTCAATAGTGACAGCCTGTTAAAAGAAAAGAAACTTTACATGATAACTCTAGAATTTTGTTTTGTACTAATGAGTAATCTCTAATCAAGGAGCAAAGGCCACTCAAGGATAAGGGAGCCTGAATTTGTTAGATGAATGGTGAGACAAACACCTTCAGGATTAAATATGATTGTTGAAACTGGGCTGAATTAGACGTGCTTCTTCAGTGCTCTACAGACAAATTTATCTTTAGTTGACCTTTGACAACTAAATATTTTCGTTTACTAGCCAAACCCACATGATTTTTAGAATTCGACATCTTCGTTCTATGACGAGTACATACATCAAATATTTTTTTGCATTTTTTTTAATAAGTGTAATTCTAAATATACACCAAATTTTATGGGTTTTTTTTTGATACTTTATAATGTTGATACTTGAACGTATAAACATTCGAATTTCTTTGGATGTTTTTATTTTAAAAGTTTTATAGTTAAAAAAAAAAAGAAGAGTATATTGTTGTATTAAACCTTTTGTTTTTAAATAACTTGACTTTGCTCATTTTATTAAAAAAAAAAAAAGTTGAAAAGATATTTTTCATTCAGTGAGCTTTGGAAGATTGTCGATGAAAGAAATACAATCGCCAAAAAAGATAAGGATTTCATTATTTCTAGTCGCTACTTTCAAAATCACTCGCGAATGCGACAGATTCACTCGCAATGTATAGCCCTGTTCTTCATTATCAGAACGAAATTCGAAATATTGACTTTCAAGCAAAACCAATGGTATCTACTTGTCTGAAAAGTGCTGCAGTCTCTTTATTAGAATAATAAAGACTATGTCTTTCTTCAAGTCCTCTGATAGCTAACACTCATATTCCACATTTGTGTTCTAAGGATGTCATTGGTGGACTGTTTCTCACAAATTTAAATGATCGCATACTAAAAATAATTAAATATAAAAAAAAAAATGAGGTTCTTTTCAAGCAAAGTCCCCTGATGATTGCTGCAGGCCTGACAGACTAAGTGGTAAAAACTTCACTTTATAAACATTTTTATTATAAAGTTCAAATAAGGGATTATTCTGAGTCAAATACATCAAATCTGTTGCCAAGGCCGCTGGAAAAATGGTGGGATCTTTCTATCGATCCGGTAGATATCTCACTGCTGATGCTATTCTCTACCTATATAAGAGCTAGGTACATCCAAGGATGGAATACTGTTGCCACATCTGGGCAGGAGCTGCTAGAAAGGACTTATCCTGCCTTGATAGAGTTCAAAATAGACTTCGTAGCCTCGTAGGAGATGTCCTGTTCTCTTCCTTGCAACCTCTATCTCACAGAAGAGATGTTGCGAGTTTGTCTCTGATGTATCGTTATTTTCATGGAAAGTGTTCGACTGAGTTTCAATCTATGGTCCCCCCTTGCCAAACTTTCACAAGAAACACTCGTCTAGCTGTAAACACTATCAATAATTCCTCCCACTCTTTATCTGTGCCTAAACCTAAACGTAGATTCCATGAACAAAGCTTCTTTCTTAGAACTGCACGCCTGTGAAATTGTGTTCCGTTTTCCTGCTTTCCGGCTGACTACAATATGGTTGTCTTCAAGTCTAACGTAAATAAGTTCTTGATGAGCCGTTCTATATAAGTTTTCAAATTTACCAAATTTTCATTACTAATGATTACTATATTGTCCAATTTCTACTGTACACTCTTTAACCCTTATCCTTGAGTGGCCTCTTGGCCTTGATCATGTGGTGATGCCTATGTAAAAAAAAAAAAAAAGTCAACATGCTTTGACGTGCTAGAAGTGCTGAGAGTATCCTGTACTTCTACAAAGCCACCATTCGCTCATGCATGGAGTATTTGGGCTGGTGCATCTACTGCTAGTTTCTCCCTCTTGGACAGGGTCCAAAGAAGAGTCTCCAATATAATAGATCCCACACTGTTAATTAAGCTCCAACCCTTGGCCCATAGCCACAATGTTGCATCCCTGTGCCTATTTTACAAGTATTTTTAATAGAATGTGCTCTGATGAACTCATTGTACTACTTCCCCCTTGAGGTATTTACCCCCGACAAACCTGCTTAGCAACAAAATCACAACACACCCCTTCATTGTAGAAGTCCCTAAATACTGGAAAACCTTCTGCTCTAATAGTTTCTTCCCTCGGGCAGCTAGAATTTGGAATTTCCTTCCTGCTACTTGCTTCTTTTACATATGCAGAAGTTTAAATGTAATGTAAACGAACATCTTGCTCATCTCCTCTAAACATGATCCCAAATAGCAGCCCGGTACGTCCAAGTGGCGATGTACCTTGCTTGGGGTGAATGTGATTAACACAAAAAAAAAAAAGAAAAAAGAAAAGAAAAGTCCACCGACCGATAATGTCCTACGAACACAAATTCGGAATAGGGACGTCAGCAACCATCGGGGGACTTTGCTTGAAAAAAATCAATACTGCTAATACTTCTCAGCATCATTATTGTCTAATTTACATACTAGTAGTAGTAGTATTTTAAAGTAATAATAATGCAATAATAATGGAATCATGAAAACTGAAACGGTATAATTGTAAGATACCGCCCCTCCCTTTTATTTGTGTGTGTGTGTGTGTGTGTGTGTGTGTGTGTGTCACTATACCAAATAAGTGAGGAGAGAGTCAAGGAGGATGGACAGACCGAGGAGAGAAAACATGAGCCAGACCCTCCGCTGGTTGAGTGTAAAGAGGACTGGGACAGTGGGACTTTGGGGAGGCTTATTGCAACCCAAATTCCAGTGAAAATCAATGGTCGCTGCCAACGAGAAATCAATGGTAAGCGGCTGTTGCGATAACGCAAATTCTTTTGTAAAGGTTATCGAAAGAGGAGAGCAGCAGTAAGAGATGGAAATCTGAGGAGAACACCACAAGTTGTTATCAAAGATGATGGCTTGCGTGACTAGTCCTAGTGAGTAAATAATAATAAAACGTAAAAAGATTTATTAATTTTTGTTATGAAAGAAGAATGTCTTAAAAGATGACACGGTCTTTGAATGTAATCAAAGGAGAATAAATAGTAGTAGCGACCCAACGGGTCACGGGTAGGTTTAATATTTAAATTAAATAAACTTTATGAATGCTTTAAGATAATAATAAATTCAAACACGCACGATATGAATAAGATATCATTTGTTTGTTTATAACCTACCTTTCTAAATGGAATCTTCTTGACATTGTTAAAATATCTGTAGG
The DNA here is from genome assembly GCF_053919585.1 of Euprymna scolopes. Lineage (NCBI taxonomy): Eukaryota > Metazoa > Mollusca > Cephalopoda > Sepiida > Sepiolidae > Euprymna > Euprymna scolopes. Next base: position 40,410,008 of record NC_136502.1, on the reverse strand, counting down.
TGAGATAATTCTCGGCAAGGCCATTTTCGCAATATCGGGGACACGTGACTTAAACTTCCGGTTCTTAAACCGGTGTTAATCTACGAAAATGTGTCTTCTATTTTTACTCCATTCTTTGAAACATTTTTGTTTGTTTTTTGCTTTCAACTTCCTGTTACAGAAAGTAAAATTCGAAATGTAAACAGAATTCTTAGTAAATAGTAAATAAAAACTTGTAATATTTGTCACAGTTCTAAAACAAGCAATCAGCGATCATAGCGTTCTATAATAAACTTGTAGGTTCTTGTCCAAAATTCCCCCATCTTTAAAAAAAAAAAAAAAAGAAAGAAAAATTATATTATGTGACGCAACGAAAACATCACATTCCAAAAATTACGTATATAGGGAATTTTGGACAAGAACCAACTTATATAACAAAACATGAGCATCCATCATAAATATTAAATAAATTGTTTTTTCAATTATTTACCAAACCTGGTCTTTAATCCGAATCAATACTAGTAAATAAGATACCCCTTGCCCACGCGGGCAACAGAAAAATAAAAATGAGATTTTATTTATTTATTTATTTTCGTGCCTTTATACACTGCAAATAGTGTTTAAAAAAATTTGGTTTTAAAGTGGATGTTTATTTTGCTATATAAATGTAATGTAAAATGATCACCCACTTCCGGTGTACTATAGTCTACTATCCTGGTCTAGACAGTTCTGTGCCTCATGCACAAACTAGAGTTTTCTGGGCTGTCACTGTTAAGAACTGTCTGGGTACTTCTTTCCCACCATGGGAACATATGGCACAAGGCCAGAGGATGGTGCGCGAGCCTTTCCTAGTCTCACACAAAAACATGCGTTCACATTTCAAGCTATATTACTTGTCATATACATATGTGCACACGTACACACATGTACTCACACACACACACAAGGACGACGTCACTTCCTTTCAATGTTGCCAAGGCCGCTGGAAAAATGGTCGGATCCTTCTATCGATCCAGTAGATATCTCACTACTGATGCAATTCTCTATCTATATAAGAGCCAGATACGTCCAAGGATGGAATACTGTTGCCACATATGGGCAGGAGCTGCTAGAAAAGACTTGTCCTGCCTTGATAGGGTTCAAAATAGACTTTGTGGCCTGGTGGGAGATGTCCTTTTCTCTTCGCTGCAACCTCTTTCTCACAGAAGAGATGTTGCGAGTTTGTCTCTGCTTTATCGTTATTTTCATGGAAAGTGTTTGACTGAGCTTCAATCTATGGTCCCTCCTCGCCAAACTTTCACAAGAAACACTAGACTAGCTGAAAACATTATCAATAATTTTCCCCACTCTTTATCTGTGCCTAAACCTAAACATAGATTCCATGATCAAAGCTTCTTTCTTAGAACTGCACACCTGTGGAATTGTCTTCCGTTTTCCTGCTTTCCAGCTGTCTATAATATGGTTGGCTTCAAGTCCAACGTGAACAAGTTTCTGATGAGCCGTTCCACTTAAGTTAACAAATTTACCGAACTTCCATTACTATTGATTACTATATTATCCTTTTGACTACTCTACACTCTTTAACCCTTATCCTTGAGTGGCTTATTGGCCTTGATAAGTGGTGACGCCTATGTAAAAAAAAAATAAATAAATAAAATACACACATGCGCAAAAGACCACTGGAAACACCTATAAAAGAAAGGGCAACAAGCGGCTTCTCCCTTTTTTTCCGACCTGCCTTTTCGAGGTGGTTGGTCGGCGCACTAGCCGCTGCCGTTTCGGCATGCGCGCGCATGTGCATACCTTACACCACTTGCTACTATGTGGGACAAAAAGCTAACAGACCGCATGTACACCTTTACACTCTTTCTCTCTCTACTACTTGTGCCAGAGAACACCACCGCGTAGCTCACGGCTAACATGGCGCACAGTTTAACTGATGTCAACCCTCTATCCTTTGTCTTTATCTACACGCTGGACTATCATTCTCATTTCTACTATATTACTCACTTCTTTTTCCACGCGCGAACAAACGATAGTGACCTGAACGTGAGATGAAAACACATTTCCTTTTTCCTTCTACAATACCAGTTCTCTACTAACGATGGTTACACCCGCGTGGTCATGAACACATGTTATATCTAAAACATTCATTCTTTCAACAGTAAATAAACGACACGTTTATCTTATCCATCAATTGAGTTTTTGTTTCCCTCAATTCCATTCGTTTCGTTATTTTCTTTTGTAACAGGAATAGGATTTATATGTTCTAGTCCTCTACATGAAATGGTGACCCCGTTATTTAAGAGTGAAATGGATGATTTTGAATGAAACACTCATACACACACAGACTCTCTCTCTCTACAACAATAAACTTTCCCTATCACCGGCTAACAACGAGAGACACACGCCAAAACTTTAGACCTTCCTCTTCACCAGTTAACAGCGAGAGACGCACGCCAAACTAAACACGTGTGGTACCCTTTTCTTTCATTTGTTTCTTTCACGAAAGAAATTACTGTTCGTTTAATTCAATTTAACACGTCGTTCGTTTCTTCCTTGAGACAATTCATTTTCCCTATTTTGCACCACCACCACCACAAAATGGTAACAACCAAACGCGAGACGAACAAGCATTGCCTCCTATGCCACAACAAACTGGCGGCCGACTGACGCGAAATGAACAAGCATGGCGACCTTACCTTTTTTTAAATTAATTATTTTGAGCGAGACGCACGTTTTATTTGATAAAGAAAAAAACAAACTTTTCAACAAAGAAAAACAAGCGAACCACTACCAACAGGAATAACTACTACAAACAACAATGACGAAACCCTCGTCAGACTCAGCAGAAAACAAACACGGAGCTGTCGACTTCATAACGAATTTAAAGAAAAATTCGAGCTCGACAAACATTTTTCACGGTTTCCTGACATTACCCTGCAACAAACGCGAGGAGCAAAATCACATAGGCCTATGCACATTCTCTCCCGCACAGCAGACGCAACAACAAACTTGTCTCATGTACGCGGACCTTACAGATTTTGCCTGTTTTACAGGGTTCTTGTTTAGATGCTTTTACTCACTGTTACTGAGGAATACTAGTGTCATGATGTATTTCTTATGTGTTTTTGGCCGATTTTCTATGATTTAAACCTAAAATTAGGACAAAATTGAAACATTGCAAAAACTGAATTTTCTCATGTACCTTACAGATTTTGCCTGTTTTACAGGGTTCTTGTTTAGATGCTTTTACTCACTGTTACTGAGGAATACTAGTGTCATGATGTATTTCTTATGTGTTTTTGGCCGATTTTCCATGATTTAAACCTAAAATTAGGACAAAATTGAAACATTGCAAAAACTGAATTTTCTCATGTACCTTACAGATTTGCATAAAAGCATACAACAAAAAGGCGAGATTCAGTCAAACTGATTCAAACTGTCTGTCTGAGAGTTACAAATAATTTGTCATTAGTAGCTGTGTAAGGTGGATAATGTGCCTGTTTGTTTTTGCTGTTGTTGGTTTTTATGGAAATCACTCCAGACAATGCATGAAGCCACTTGATGTAAGGAGCTAACAAGAACAAAAAAATGATTATCGGCAAAAACAGGAAATTCCTATTAGCCTTATTTTTGAAATGGCCAACACTATAGGTAGAAGGAAAATAGTCATCAGGAAAAGAGCTTCATAAACCTGCAATTCTTGGAAAGAAGCTACTGGAATAGGAAGCTATATTACAATGAAGCATTAAAAACAACAAACTGATGGAGATCAGTAGACCAACGACTCAAAGGAGCTGGAACAAGGAAGGGATCAAACAATTCTTAAGAACACATGCCATAATAGTATTTATAGAAACGATTGAGACTAACAATATCACATCTGTGATAAAGAGGATGCAGATAAAAAAGGAAGAGTGGGGGGAGGCCTAATCAAATTACAGATAAGTTTCTAAACCTCATTAGTAAATCTCAAATAGGACAAAGATTCACTAACTGAAATATGACAACAGTAATCCAGTTCAAGGATTCCATAACATTCGGTTGAGAGAGATTTAACAATAATAGGTATTTTTCATTCAAGATGGTGTTGTTGGTCATTGGATAACTATATGTATTTCACTTGGGTACTGACGTAATGAATATGAGTACATCCGGGTTCCTCTTTATAAAAATATAATTGGCTGGTCAAGCCATAAATACCAACTGGTAGAGCCACCTGGGAGAGACATTGAAAGGTACACCAAGACCTCACATTAAGGATATGCCAGCTCCTACCATGGACACTAAATATATTCAGTAAAGCGACTTACTAAATTATTACTTGAATACTGTAGCCAAGACTATTTGGCTACTTCAAAGGAATATATTACTTTTGTGGAACACATCTGATACCAAGAAGTGAAAATCCAGAAATCAAAATACAACCAATGTCCTGTTAAAACTTTCTCACTATATATCGACAACTTGTTAAGATTAGAAAAGATAAAGAGTTTGGTTGAATGCAGAAGTTCAGGAAGTCTTATAGCACTCCATTAATGACAACTTCCAAAAAAAGTCAACTTTTTTTTCCCCTCGTACTGTTAGATAATAACATGGTTAAAAGTTAATTAGTTGTTATCGATCTATTTGTATATCTATCTATTTATCTATCTATCCAGTGATATTGTTAACATAGTTTATATTGGGAGTTATTTATTGTTTATAGAATAAAGTGTAGCAATAGGTTTTAGCTGAGGATGTTTACATAAATTAGCTAGGTTAAATAAACAAAATGACCTTGGGCAGGCATACATGGAAAGGTTGCACGTTGAGATAATGTGCTTTTTGAATGATGTAACGGAACTGAGGTCAAGAGATCGGAAAGTTTAGTTAGTCGAAGAGTTTGAGTTTCGTCACGGAAGTGAACAGACGTGCTTCAAGCCAGGAAACGAGGCTGTAAAGAATAAGCATGTAGGCACGAAATGCAGACTCTTTGTGAAGACTATTTGAGACAGTTGAAATGAATTTCTATTTTAAAAATATAAAGTGTTCTTCTGTGGTTTCACAAAAGAAGGAAGAACAGAGGTCTCAATTGGTTACGGTGTTGGTCATTTCATGTTTCATCATGGAGCTCAGCAGTGAAGATAGAAGAACTTTTGGAGAAAGAAAAGGTATGAAGCATATATTATTCTTCTTATAAAAATGATACCTTTATGTAAATATGAACTGTAATATATACCCGTGTGATAACTCTCTGATACAACATGATTCAGTTTATATGTGAAGGTCCTGGATATGGCCTTAAACTATATCCAGTGGTGAGGCCCCAGCTTGCGGGCTTTGGGGAGTGTGGAGCCACCCTTTAATTGCCATTGCTCCCAGATCCACTCTGACCCGGAGTAGTAGTACCTGTTAGTGTCCCAACTATGGGTTAAATAGAAACTGACAAAAAAAAATATATATATACTCTATTAAAAAATTGTTCTTCAAAATCACTGGATTCGGCATTAAATAACCTGAAAAGGGTTGATATGCCGTAAAACAAAAACAAACAAACATTATACGTCAAAATCATACTCCCAGGCTAAACAACAATACATACAATTTATACATTTATCTGGTGGCGTTATAAGAACAATATCTCTCACCCGGACTATGTAATATAATTATTTTGATATCTCACACCCACTTGACAAATGAACAATATTTCTGACAAAGAAGGAAGAATTGCTGTTTTCTGGGTCAGAATCTATTCCATCTAACACTTATCTTTCGCTAGTTTTGGACCTTGAAGTGATATTTTTTAGCTCCTTACAATCAAATGGCTTCATGCTTCGTTTGGAGCGATTTCCATAAAAAAATAAAAAATAAAATTGATTATAACTAGGGCTAGGACAACAGCATATTCTTTTCATTGTTTTGACTCTCAAGTGCGTATCCATTAATATCTTATATGCTTTTATATAGAGTGATGTGGTTCTGGGTTAATTAATTGTGCCTGGTATACACTCGAGAGTCAAAACAATGTAAAGAATATGCTGTTGTCATAGTCCTAGTAATAATGGAATAATAAATCTTTATTGATTTTTAAACTTTTATATAGAGTGATGTGGCTCTTGGTTGATTAACTATGTCTAACTGTGTCGGATATATACTCAAGAATAAAAGCAATGAAAAGAATATGCTGTTGTCATAGCCCTAATTATAACAAATTCAGAAATAATAAATCTTGCTATTAGTTTCTACGCTTTCAAATTTTACAGGTCGGTAGAAAAATAAATTTTATTCTGTTTAGGAAATTTATTTGTTGTACATTTTTCTCCCCCCACCCCCAATTTTTTGTGCTGTTAACTATTTACATTATTGCAACTTAGTACTTCAATGTTACTTTTTTATGAAACCATGGTTTAAGCAAAAATATATAATTTGAGAAAATGCCAAAACCAGTTTCACTTGAAATAATTTGAATGACTGTGTATTTATCTCTTTTCCCACAGTGAGAAATGTGACACAAGGGTCAGAAAGTGGGATTGAAAAGTCAGCAACCCCCGAGGAGGAGCACTCTGACCTGCAAAAAAAGTCTGGGTAGTCCCATCAGTATTTCATGGTAGGGGCGCCTCAGGTGATTAGCAATAAACTAACCCCTTCTCAAAGAAAGAAGGCAAAGCATAGAACTGCACTAACCGCAATCAACAGGAAAATGATCATTACAAGAATTGATTTTCGGAAGACTGAAATAGGATTACAGAAAAGGTGACTGGATTGAAATATATTTTTTTTTTGTACTCTTTTATGAAATTTAAATCAGAAACTGCTAAAAATAGACTTGTTCTATGCTGTGTAAACATGAAGTTCAGCTGTCAGTTCTTTTTTTTTGTTGTTTTTTTTTTTGTTTGTTTTTTTGGAAAGGTGAATGCAATAGCTCCAAAAATTTTTTTTATTCTTTTCAAGATTATGCCATGCTCAATATATTGGACTTAATAAAATCAAGTTAGCATTACGCATAAAATAAATGAGAAAAAAAAACGCTTTAAATCAGTAAATATGCTAATATTATCGGCTTACTTTCAAAAAGGCGACATGTTTTATTTGATAGATGGTAGTTGCTAAAACTGGGAATTGGAACTAGGGCAAATAAAAAAGTGATTTATATAAAAATAATTTATATGAAACAAAATCTATATATTAATACCATAGTACCTTTAACACACGTACATACGTACATACATACATACATACGTATGTGTGTCACGGTTTCCAGATTATAAATTATTCAATTAGGAGATCCTATTTATTGAAAAGAGGATAGAAGGTGATAATATACTGCAAACACTGAATTAGTATATAGATACACTAATTTAATGTTCATAGTATGTTATCCTTGTCTATCAACCGTTTTTAATAAATAGGATCACTTGATCACTAAAGACGCAGTGTCAAAAAAAAAAAAATTAAAATAAAAAAATGATATTGTTTTGGGGCCGTATGTTAAACTGAAATATGCTTTCTTGTTTTTCTGGATATGATCTGTTCTGTCTAAAGATGGTATAATGGTATCGTATGGTGTCCTTTTGCGGCAATAGAAATATGTCACAGACTCCAATAAGGATATTGGCGATAAACCGTAATAACCAGATATATTCTGACAGTACATTAACCAGAATACTTAGTTTAATACTTTTACAGTTTTAACAAAAGGACTACAATAATATTGTGAGGTCTCCATTCACGCTGAACGTCCACAGAATGCCCAGCAACAATATATTACGTATAAAAGATGCCGCTGTGGAATTTCCAACGGTCCTGCTAGTATTTATAAAAATATTTGTTTTAAAACATAATTTTTATGTTTTCACAATGTAAATTAAAAAAAACAAAAACAATGAAAACATTTTAAAGTCTCCATGACACCTTGTTTCCACTCCCTTACTTTATCAATGTCACCATATTGGAAATAAGCTGATATAGTTCCTATTTACAATGCCTCCCCACGGGACAGAGTTAGACACCAGGGTCGTTTTTTAATGTGGAGAAAAAGAACAAGAATTAAAAATTGTCTCAGTCGTGAAGGACTTCTCCTCCACTGAAAGAGAACAAGAAATTGAAGTGCAGCATCTGAAGAACAGATACTACACTGTGATCTCGGCACAAAGGCGATAGTTACTTAATAAGTAAAGGTATTTTTGAAGGCTTACAATACTGGAATGTACAGTCGTTATGAACAGATAAATGAATAAATCAATAAATAAATAAATGAATAATAAATAATTCAATATATTTTTTTTTAATTATTTTATTTTTTATTTATACTTATTTATTTATTTACTTGAATTTTTTTTCCAACTGTGGATAGTATTTATTCCAAAGTTACCAATACCATCCACAGTTGAAAAAAAAAATTAAGGAAAATAAATAAATAAATATAGATAAAAAATAAGATAATAAAAAAAAAATTATTGAATTATTTATTATTCATTTATGTATTTTTTTTATTTATCTGCTCATAAGATGGTACATTCCTGCATTTTAAACCTTCAAAAATACATTTTATTCTTTAACAATGCTTCAAGCAAACCACGCCATACTTCTGTTTTTTTTCTCATATTATTAATACGTAATATTAAATTGATTTTAACACCAATACATTCAGCATGTCATAAACTTAAAAAAAAATACAATTTTTGAGCTATATCATCTTTCCAGAAAAATTACCCGTCACCTAAAATTTATGTTTATCCTCTGCTGTTACATAGTTATTCCTATTTAATTGGCTCCCCACAAGAGCAAAGTTGGATAATGTAGATATATGTGGCGTTTTAATGAAAAATAATTTTTTGTTGTTTATAAAGATCCTGCTTTTTTAATGCAAAAAAAAAAAAAAAAAAAAAAAAAAAAAATGGGAAGAGGCACAATGGAAGGGTCTGCTGGAAAAAATATGGACGGGTATATTTTGAAAATACATAAAAATGGTTACTCGTTCTGCCCTATGCTGTTTAGTGAAGATCTGAGTGATCTTTTTTTTTTTTTTTTTAAACTATCAGGGTCACCACTTATCAGGGCTAAGAGCCATTTGAAGATAAGTGTTAATGAGATAGGAAAGCTGAAGGATGAGGAACATTATGGTAGTATTCACTGACTAACATTGATCAATGGGCTTGATTGATTTTGGGGGCGATCAATAAACCTCAACTCTAAATTTTAATACATTTTATTTATCATTATTATTTTAAAAAATTTCTATATATTATTGGTGTGTAACTGAACTCACTCCCCTTATTTTGTCGTTTAGTCTTCACATTTACGAGCGGTGTTTCTGACAAAGGGGGAATAATTGCTGTTTTCTTAGTAGAAATCTATCCATCTAACACTTATCGTTGATTAATCTTTGACCTTCAAATAGTATTGCCTTGTTTTTATTATTATTTATTTTTTTTTTAATTTTTAGTTCTTTACATCAAGTAACTTCATGCGTTGTCTGAAACGATTTACATAAAAAGAAAAAACTTCCCAAAAGGAGCACGTTTTGCGTAAAGAAAAATAAATGTATAGTCCCGTCGACATTCAAGTGCGCAAAGCAAAGCATTAAACACCTCCACCCCCCGACTGAAGGATAATCTCTGTCGTCGAGTACATTACATTTTAATGAAATCAACGAATGAATTCGGGGACCAAAGTTAAAATGTGCAATGTGCATGTTACGTGAAAGGGCAAGTAATCCCTGATTGGAACAAAGGGAGTTAACTCTTGTCAACATCCGGCTAGCAAAAGAATCGCCATTTTGTCAGTGTCTATCTCTAGTAGATGGCATTGTCTATCTTCTAATTAACTTTACATTTTTATTTCCTCCCAAATGTTTGGAAACTGGCAACAAATGGCCATGGGGGGTGTCCCGCCCCCTTACTATGCCCAGCCCAACATGATGTATCAGATGTATCCGAATACCCAGGAGGCTGCAGCGGCCTTAGCCGTAACGACAACTGGTGGGGTACCTCCTCATCCTCACCAGTTGTTGAGTGGAGGACAGATGGGGCCAATGATGTACCCTCCAATGAGCCACCCTCCCATGGTGTCCTCCACCGGTAACACCGTTCTTGAACAAACCTCAGCGTCGACTGTCGCCGGAAATGATCCCTCCTCCATGGTCAGTGGAGGTGCCCCGCCGTTACCTTCAAATCCTGCACCCCCAGCTCCTCCAACAGAAGAAAAACCTCCACTACCCCCGGAACCTCCACCGCCTGAGGTAGAATCAAAGGTTTGTAAACTTTAATAGTTTTCGATGGTTCTATTGACCATAAAATATAAACCTAAGAAAAATTTGTATGTTTAAACAATAGCAACCACGAAATGAAATTATCTTACCCTGTCAAACACACACGCATGAAATCACCATCTTAAAAATATACAACTTTTAACTGAAGACTTCATTAAAAAACAAACATAAATTAATTAAGACCTATGAAGAAATTGTTTTATTTTAATATTTAGTCCCATTTTTCTTTTTTTATATATATATTTTCAAAAACTGGAAAGGCCTTTTTATTCGTTATACTAAAACCATTTGATTGTTACATAAAATGAGCCCCGATTTAATGTCCACAACAAATATTTACATCTGCTGTTTAATTTAGTACAATATAATGATTAAAATTAATTATTTTTTATTTGTAATTAAAAAGAAACCGTCAGATATCAATATTTTCAATTAATTCTGTATTTCTGGCTCATTAAATAATTTACGTTTTCTTAGCGTTGATCTGTATTACGATTAAGAAATTACAAGTCACAATGAACGAACGTGATTATTCACAGATTGTTGAGTTGATCCTTTTTATTTTCTGCTAAAAATATTAAAAACTATTTTACAATTTAGTTTTCAAGTATCATTTATCCTCCTTTTTTTTACCGGTTTCTTAAGCAAACAAACGTTTTATATATATAAATACATTTTAATTATAAGTTCTAAGTCAATTGTATTATAGGGGCTGTTAGAATATATCGCCTCGCTCAATTTTTTTTTTTTTTTTTTTTTTTTGATAAAATCGATCCCTGGACTAAATAGTATTTATTTGTCTTTAAGTAAAATTCTAATTAAATTTTTAACGTATATAAAATAAAACATTAAATTTCCATGACATTTTTAACCCGTCGCGTTCCTAAATTATCGAGAAGTAAGTAAAGGTAAAGTTACTATTCGATTTATTTATTTATTTGGTACTAGTGCAGAGCAGAATGATCCAGATGTAAATAATAACGTTATTTAAAAAGCCATTCTTAACATGGGGAGGGGAGGGTGTTTTGTACCTATTCTATAATTCAACCTTACAATTGAATAAAAAAAAATATACCATAAAACTTTAATTAAACTTGGAATAACGCGGATCACTCTCTGCACTAGCACCTAAATTTGAATAACATGATCGATCACATTTCCAATAATTATGTGATTATATTTTACCCATTGTGAAACATGTAAAAAAAAACAAAAAAAAGCTTCTGCTAGGTACCGGTGTCGACCTTTAGGTGTCCCTTTTAGTGACAACCTGGTTCGAAAATGTTTGTACAACTAAACGGCAAATCTACCCCCTTTTTTAATGCATAGAATCAAACGTAAATTCGAAGTTTTGATAACTGGCGGCCATTAAAAAATAAACAAGGGTACTTATGCAGAAATACGGAATTTAAAAACAATAATAAATAAATAAATGGTGCTAGATCCGCGCTATTTTTTAAATCCTATTTCCAAGTTTAATTAAAGTTCTATGTTTTTTTTTATTCGATTGTAAAGTTGAAGTATAGAATAGGTACAAAACACTCCCCTCCCCATGTTAAGAATGGCTTTTTAAATAATAACCTTATTATTTCAGCACGGATCAGTAAGTGCACTAGTACCGTATTTTTTATAGGTACGAGCAAAATGAATGCCGATGCTCAAAATGTATAAACATTTTGACCCTTCGCTTTACTTAAAAATTCACCAAAAATCAGGAAATTAACCAATTTTAATGAAATTTTCAGCATTTATCAAATAATGATCGCGGAATATAATGAACTAATTATTTTTATTTAAATCTGAGTGAAAATGTATTATTTTGTTTAAACAAAAAATACTTTTATTAAAGTTATGGTTTTCAGTAGTAAATAAAAAACGCAAGAATTTATTTTTTGCTTTTTTTATATAAATAAAGCATCATAATTTTTACAGAGCATTACGAAAAAATCCCCAAAGTCCGTAATTCAATATAACTTGAAGAAAAATGAATTTCTCAAACTACCGATATTACCATTGAATTAAGCATTGTTTAATATTTTCACACAAAAAAAATTATAATAGCAAAAATATTTCTACTTTTTTTTTTTTTAAATTACAGATTTCGCATAATTTTTATATGCAAGATTTTAATAATTTCCTTGCTCACAAGAATGTGAAACTTTCGCCGTAACACAATTTTTATATAATCTTCAACAATAATTAAAAAAAGAAGAAAAAAAAATTAATTTAAAAACAGGAACATAAAAATTGATACAAACGTTCAGAATAGGAATGTATAGATGCACATCTGGGGGTGGGTGGAGGGGAAGAAATCTGACACCCCTACCTCCTTTTACTATCATGACTTCATTTTGAAACAGCGTTTTGATTGGCTGAAATTTTGGGCTTCCATATATTCGTGTTTACAAACTTTTGGTTGCATTTTGACGAACGGCATAATTACTTGCTTTTTGAGGGCTAATTAAGCTGTATTTTGTATAAACAAGGTGTTTTTTTATTTTTTTTATTTAATTCAATATCTTAGGACTTTACGAATTATCTTTGAAATAGACCTAGAAAACTAATATTTATCTTTTTAAAGGATTTTTACAATGAATTTATTTAACTTCAAAATTTAGCTGAATTGGTTAGCTCGCCGTGAAAACATTTTCATAACTTTTTTTTTTCACGTGTACAAATGTTTTTTCCCTTTTAGGAAATTAAGGTAAATTTTCAGATTAGGTCCACCTCCACAATTTTCTTTTAAATGACGACTTGTAAGGTTTTTGGCCATATGCTGAATACGAAAATCGCCTTGAAATTTTGCAGAAATAAGTAGTTATCGAGATATAAAAAGTTGTATTATACATTGTATTCTTTGGCGGCCATCTTTGTTACGCACGTAGATTTGTTTATGGAGCGTGCGCATGCGCGTAAAAACGATGGCCGCCAAATGCATAATACAACTTTTTATATCTCGATAACTACTTATTTCTGCAAATTTTCAATGCGATTTCCGTATTCAGCATAGTAGAAAACTTATAAAAGTCGTCATTTAACAGAAAATTGCGGAGGTGGACCTAATCCAAAAAAAAAAAAACGAAATTAACTTTAGTCTCTAATCTTTCAAATACAATCTAAAAGTAGTTGAAAACTTACAAAAAAATTATGATACATCGGCTTTCAAAAACTAGGTCCCTCTATTTTTGGCTGTACCTAATTTTTTGGTACTGGGCTAAAATAATAATGTTATTGTTTTGAAAGCCATTTTTAAAATGGGGAGGGTGTTTTTTTTGTAACTATTCTGTGCTTCCACCTTAAAATTAAAAAGAAATATTTAAAAATAGCGTGGTACCAAAAATGCATAAGCACCAAATTTTGGTTTCATTTTATAATAGATATTGTTCTCAGGTGCATACGATGGCAGATGGTACCGCTCTATTTTTATATAGTTTTTTTCTTTTCTTTCCAGTTTAAATTCAAGTTTCATGATGCTTTTTTTTTTTTTTTTTTCAATTGTAAGGTGGAAGCACAGTATAGTTACAACCTCCCCCCCCCCATAAGAATGTTTTTAAAAATAATAACGTTATCATTTCAGCACGGCACCAACAATACATAAGTACCCAAAATTTCATTTTTATTGGTCAATGTTTTTAATTTTAAATTATAAAATAAAATATATTTAATCATTTTAAAACTTCATCTTGCATTATTTTTTTAATTTGTTAAACAACGTGGTTAATTTTGATTAACTTTAATTACGTGATTACATCTTCATTAATTATGTGATTATATTTTACCTATTTAAAGTTTGTGAAACGTAAGAAAAAGCTTCTGCTAAGATATCGGTGTCGACCTTTAAGTGTCTCTTTTAGTGATTACCTGTTTCGAGGATATTTGTACAACTAAACGGCAAATCTGCCAAAAAGGGTACTTATGCACTTATGTTACCATGCTGAAATAATAATATCATTATTTTGAAAGTCCTTCTTAACATGGAGAAGGGAAGGCGTTTTGTAACTTTTTTGTACTCCACCTAATAATTTTATAAAAAAAGATATTGTGAAACTTGAATTTAACTTGAAAATACTATTTAAAAAAGAGCACGGTCACATATGCGCAATAATACCAACAATAACAATACCAATAATAATGATAATAATAAATCAAAATTTTATTTTATGACAAGAAATATAGTTTTAGACAAGCAACCGATTCATATTATTTAGATTCTTTAGACCATTGTTCTCATCTTGAGTGTCATTTTCACAACATTTCAGTCGATGTAACCTCTGACCTACTTTAGGTGTATCTTGTCAAACTCCAGAATGTTTCTGCTAAACTTGGGAACTGCGAATTACTTAGGACCTCTATCCAATCATGGCTGACAGAACAAGAGCATGCTACCACCATGAAGTAAATAAAGGGTTCCATTCGAAATTTCGTCCAGATTCCCAAGTTCAGCAGAAACGTTCCCAAGTTTAGAAAGATACACTTGAAGAAGGTCGGAGGTTACATCAACCGAAATGTAGCGAAAATAACACTCAAGATGAGAACAGTAATCCCAAGAATCCAAATAAAACGAATAATCAATCCTCATGTCAAAACTTCAGAAACATAAAAGCAATCAATTTTATTTATTATCCATATGAATTAAATAGGACCAATTATTCCCTTACAGAAAGAAACGTTATGGCTTGGCACATGCAGATGCCACATCTCTCTTCTCTTAATCCCTATATATCTTTCTATCTATTCTTCTATCTATTCTTTTATCTATCTTTCTATCTTTCTATCTTCCTTCTTATTTCTTCTTCTATGTTAATAAAATAGGACCAATTATTCCCCTACAGAAAGAAACCCTTATAGCTTGGCACGCACAGACACCACATATAAAGTAATTATGATCAGACTACTAGTCATTATCTTATGTAGGTTTTGCACCTATTTGCAGTCACATTCATCCATTATAATAAATTCTTACATTAATTCCTAGAAGCATCACAATCCAAAATACGTCTTAGTAAATGGAGGTAACACACATTTTTCTCTCAACACTCTCCCATTAGTACCCGAGAAGTTCCTTAAATTGTCTGCAAATTTGACTACTTCACCACCCGTATTTGAGTCCTCGATAGATACATTTGACATTTGTTTCTTCATTTACAATTATTGAAATAATGATCGCTCCCTTCCTAAAATCTGTCCAATTGAATTGGCTGCCCGCGATTCTCAAAATAATGTAATCGTGATTTCTGGTATTTTTTTGAATGCTTCAAAACATAACAAGATGGCGTCAATCAAACAGAATTAACGGGTTGTTCACTGGACATGCTACGTGTCTTCTTCTTAGTGTTGCTGATCCGATTCATCGGCATATAGGCATCAATATGGGGCGTCTCAGATGATAAAATAATCTTGCATCCTTTCAGAGGAGGTAAAGCCTGGGAAGATAGTTCAGCGAACTAACAAATCTGATCGTTGCCCGGCAGCAGAAGAAATTCTGTCATTGTTTAATGGGGTTTACACAGAATATGGAGCGTACTATTTTTATAATAGGATTTGCAACTCAAATTCAATTTTTAAGGTAGCTTTTACTTTTTAAATTGTTTGGTGAAAGTCTTGATTAGTTACAAAACGCCCTCCCCCCTACCAATGCTGAAGGTTATTTCAGCACGGTCTGTATACTGCATGAGTACCATTGAATGTTTTGAGTTGCTATTTTTTATTAAGCAAAGAGTGAATATTATGCCAACCATCTGTAAACGAGTTGTAATAGAATAACATGCAATGAAAGGATGATACTACTACTACTACTTCTCCTCCTACTACTTCTTATTCTCATCCTATGTAAAACTTATAGATAACTTCTCACAGGATTTTTTATGGGACACATTGATTGAATAAAAGGTTTTCCTCAAGTCTAACTTTTGATTTGCCAGTTTAAATACTTCAAAATTACTTTTGATTTTTCAGAAACGTATATGCATAATAAAATATTGGCAAGGTTTTCAGATTGCTGCCATAGCTTGCGCAGGTTTTCACCTTCATTAACAGAACATAATTGGGTGTATCAAGAAGCATTTCAAAATAACTTTTAGAATTAATAGTCTTTTTGAGAGCATATGCTTTTACAAATTTTGCATAAATAAACAGCCAGATCGCATTCGAGCTCCTACTATTTTGCATATGGATGTATTATGCAGAATATGAACCATGCTGAAATACTAACGGTATTTATTGACCCAGTTTCAACATGGGAAGTACCTAACAATTAAGTAAACAAATCCTACTGTATACAGTATGAGTACAATATGTAAAATATATCACGATCCGTATTCTGCATACTTACAAAAAATGTTGCGAGATAACATTGACACCAACGCAGCGAACTCTGGTCATAGCAGCCATTCAACAACAGTTGCTGACTGTGAGCAAGAGTTGTTAAGGCAGCCAATGTCCACATGTAACCACCTCAATACAGCAATAATTGACAGTGCTTACTAAAGCGAGCAACTAAAAGTAACCACCTAAAAAGATCAATATCACCTAGTTAACACATTGACACTAACGCAGCAAACTCTGGTCATAGAACCATTCAACAACAATTGCTGACTGAGTAAGAGTATTGCAGTTAACACAGATAATGGTCATAACCGCCACTGGATGACAGTGATCGATACTAACAGCCATGCACCGACATTGACAAGTAAAGGCCCTAAAACAACAGTAATCGCCAACTATGACAGCCAGTGGATTCCACTAGCTGCCACTGCCAGACAATGGAATCCATATGCTTTCATTTTGGCCGCCAATGCCCACAATTTTTTGGAGCCAAGAATAACTACCACTAGCAACCACTACCATCTACCTGTGTTCTATGTTACTATTTTTTTAGCTGTTTATTTATTTCAGTAATTTACATCTCACTTACGAAAATGCATTAGATAATCAAAGGTTATTTCGTTTTTGTGAGGTGGGTATCATAGCTGTTCTGGCTTTGTCGTATTTCCACCAAGCAATGCCGGTATACGGGTCCTGCTAGTTTAATTTATAATTTGTTCAAATTCTGCATGTCTTTGTTTATTCCCATTTCTGCTGATCGTTCTGCTTCACAATGAATGCCTTGGAAAAGTCCCTTCTGATTAATGTTTATCAGTTAAAAATATTGTTCTTCTGAAAAACAGCCAAGTTCGTTTGCTTATTTTAAAACAAGGTAAACTGTTAAAAAAAATGGTTTCTCCTTAAGTAGACAATTATGAACGTGATTTATGTGCCCTTAGCCTCGTTCTCAACTTGTTTATGAAGTTGGAGTGACTATATTTTTCTAGCTGAGTTTTAATTTCAGTGTTTTACATATATAAAGAAACTTAGAAAGATTTGTGAGTTCGACAAGATACACTTGAAGAAGTCTGAAGCTTACATTAGCCGAAACATTGTGCAAATAAAACTCAGGATGAGAACAGTAGTCCAAAGAATCTAAATAAAACAAATTATCAATCCTTATCTCAAAAATTTATAATCCAATTTTATATTGGAATATTTGTCTCAGAATGCATTGTACAGTTCTGATGGATTGCAGAGAACTAATCGCATTTGTGCATATTTTGACTGATGCTCACATTGTCCTGCTTCCCAGGCATCATCTGTCTACTGTAATCATCATCTTTCTAGAAACTTAAGATCAAGAGTATCTTGTGGAAGATTTTTAATGGTTTTTTATTTTTATTTTTTAAATTTTTTGCACAGGTTTAGCTAAGATTCATTCTGACCTTTTCTATCATTCTCCTTTAATGCTGAGGAAATCTGAAATCTTATTTGTCCTTCCGGTCCAGACTCAAAGGAGAACTATATGTGTTTTCCACATATATCAAGGTTAAAAATTGTCCCTTATCAATCAAATCTGTTGACAAAGTTGCTGGAAAAATTATTGGATAAATCTATCGCTTTAGAAATTGCTCGACTCCTGATGCAATCCTCTACCTGTATAAAAGATAAAAGCCAAATTTATCCTAGGTGAGAGTACTGCTGTCATGTCTATGGAGGTGCTGCTCAGAGGACTCTTTTTTGTTTTTGACAAAGTACAAACTCCAGTTTGCAATCTGATCTGTTGGGAGGAAATCTCATTCCTACAGCCTCTTTCATACAAATGTTATTAGCCTCTCTCTACTGTATCGTTATGTTCATGGTGCATGCTTAAATAAGCTCCAATCCCTGGTCTCTCATGTTTCATGTTAAAGGGATGTAACTTTTGTATCCACAATACTGGAAATTAAAAATTTCAAAGTAAAACAAGCACAGCCATAGACCAATCTACAGTAGGGGACATAACATTCAATCACACTTGGTTGGCCAAATATAATTGGTCAGGGAATGTAAATATGATTGTCACAAGGCATATTGTTATGCATAAAGGTATTTGTTTTGAGCAAAATGAGTGAAGCGCCTTGAAATCACACATGGCTGGCATTAAACACACAACGGACAGAAAACCGAGTAGTTTACCAGTTTTGTTGTGCGTTAGAAAACTTCATGTAAATAACTGTGATCTTTAAAACTACTTCATGAAATAAAGAGATAAATGAAAATGACTTTTCCTGTTGTCAGTTAAGATTTTTGGTTTATTCCTATTTACAATGCCTCCCCACGGGACAGGGTTAGACACCAGGGTCGTTTTTTTAACGTGGAGAAAAGGAACAAAAATAAAAATTGTCTCAGTCGTGAAGGATTTCTCCTCCACTGACAGAACAAGAAATTGAAGTGCAGCATCTGAAGAACAGATACTACACTTTGATCTTGTCTCGACATCAAATTTTGTTTGGAAAAGTTCAATTTTGTCTGGAGAAGGCATTGAAAAACTTTGACAATCTGTAGGAACCCTGTAATAGTTTGAATAATCCAAATAATCAATCCTTATCTCAAAAATAATTTTTTAAAAAGTCAGAAAAATAACAAGTTTTATTTAGGTTTATTCTTCATCAAAATAACCCCCAAAATTAGTTATATTGAAATTATAGAGAATTTCACTTGATTTATATGTTTTTCATGCTACAAGTTGGCAGGTTTGTGATAATTTGTTCCATGAATTTTATTAACGATTCGATAAGTGGCATTTGTTTTTTGCTCACCGTTTATTTCTAAAATTGTCACTTGCACACTAATGAAAGAAGCATACACTAACTCGCAATATCTGTTCCGATTCCTTTTCAGAAAGAGCTAACTGCTAGGAATCCCGAAGAAGAAAAACGGATGGAACAGTTGAAGCAGCAAGCTGCTCAGTGGCAGCAGCACAAGAAACAACTGGACGACGCCCAGCAATATCACTATCAGCTGCAGCAGCAGCAGTTTCATCAAATGTGGATGGCAACACAGTATCCACCGCCTCCGACCGAACATTTGATGCCAGCACCACTGCCATATCCTCCGAATGCTGCTCCGGTACCTCCATTACCTCAACAGCATAATACAGATGTTACTACCATGCCATCCATCCCAGGAGGAAGTGCAATTGGTTCTCAGTCAACAGCTCCACCACCAGCTTCGTCGTCGTCATTCCCTTCTCTCATGACAAATACGACTACTCATTCCGTGCCAATGAT
This sequence comes from Euprymna scolopes, assembly GCF_053919585.1. Classification (NCBI taxonomy): domain Eukaryota; kingdom Metazoa; phylum Mollusca; class Cephalopoda; order Sepiida; family Sepiolidae; genus Euprymna; species Euprymna scolopes. The sequence goes on along the minus strand of NC_136502.1, from coordinate 40,390,196 downwards.
GGCACCAAAAGAACCTGTAAAGCACACGGAAAAAGTGAAATCCCCCGATAAGAAAGCCAACGCACCTGTCACCAATCAGACAGAAATGAATTTTACTGATAAAGGTAAATATATGTTACTTATAAAAATGTCTTTCTCGGATAAAATATATATTTTACACCCATTTGTGTTTAGCCTGAGACTCTCTAAGGCGGCATGACGTCACCAAATACTATGGAAACTTTGTAAGTATGCTTCTGGGTACATCATTAAATAAGACAGTGAGTAATCTCTTGTTCTGGTAGTTGATCTGGTCTTGGCCAGAATTGTTTTGGTACTTGATCTTCTGGTCTTGGCCAGAATTGTTTTGGTACTTGATCTTCTGGTCTTGGCCAGAATTGTTTTGGTACTTGATCTTCTGGTCTTGGCCAGAATTGTTTTGGTACTTGATCTTCTGGTCTTGGCCAGAATTGTTTTGGTACTTGATCTTCTGGTCTTGGCCAGAATTGTTTTGGTACTTGATCTTCTGGTCTTGGCCAGAATTGTTTTGGTACTTGATCTTCTGGTCTTGGCCAGAATTGTTTTGGTACTTGATCTTCTGGTCTTGGCCAGAATTGTTTTGGTACTTGATCTTCTGGCCTTGGCCAGAATTGTTTTGGTACTTGATCTTCTGGCCTTGGCCAGAATTGTTTTGGTACTTGATCTTCTGGTCTTGGCCAGAATTGTTTTGGTACTTGATCTTCTGGTCTAGGCCAGAATTGTTTTGGTACTTGATCTTCTGGTCTTGGCCAGAATTGTTTTGGTACTTGATCTTCTGGTCTTGGCCAGAATTGTTTTGGTACTTGATCTTCTGGTCTTGGCCAGAATTGTTTTGGTACTTGATCTTCTGGTCTTGGCCAGAATTGTTTTGGTACTTGATCTTCTGGTCTTGGCCAGAATTGTTTTGGTACTTGATCTTCTGGTCTTGGCCAGAATTGTTTTGGTACTTGATCTTCTGGTCTTGGCCAGAATTGTTTTGGTACTTGATCTTCTGGTCTTGGCCAGAATTGTTTTGGTACTTGATCTTCTGGTCTTGGCCAGAATTGTTTTGGTACTTGATCTTCTGGTCTTGGCCAGAATTGTTTTGGTACTTGATCTTCTGGTCTTGGCCAGAATTGTTTTGGTACTTGATCTTCTGGTCTTGGCCAGAATTGTTTTGGTACTTGATCTTCTGGTCTTGGCCAGAATTGTTTTGGTACTTGATCTTCTGGTCTTGGCCAGAATTGTTTTGGTACTTGATCTTCTGGTCTTGGCCAGAATTGTTTTGGTACTTGATCTTCTGGTCTTGGCCAGAATTGTTTTGGTACTTTATCTTCTGGTCTTGGCCAGAATTGTTCTGGTACTTGATCTTCTGGTCTTGGCCAGAATTGTTCTGGTACTTGATCTTCTGGTCTTGGCCAGAATTGTTTTGGTACTTGATCTTCTGGTCTTGGCCAGAATTGTTTTGGTACTTGATCTTCTGGTCTTGGCCAGAATTGTTTTGGTACTTGATCTTCTGGTCTTGGCCAGAATTTTTTTGGTACTTGATCTTCTGGTCTTGGCCAGAATTGTTTTGGTACTTGATCTTCTGGTCTTGGCCAGAATTGTTTTGGTACTTGATCTTCTGGTCTTGGCCAGAATTTTTTTGGTACTTGATCTTCTGGTCTTGGCCAGAATTGTTTTGGTACTTGATCTTCTGGTCTTGGCCAGAATTGTTTTGGTACTTGATCTTCTGGTCTTGGCCAGAATTGTTTTGGTACTTGATCTTCTGGTCTTTGCCAGAATTGTTTTGGTACTTGATCTTCTGGTCTTGGCCAGAATTGTTTTGGTACTTGATCTTCTGGTCTAGGCCAGAATTGTTTTGGTACTTGATCTTCTGGTCTTGGCCAGAATTGTTTTGGTACTTGATCTTCTGGTCTTGGCCAGAATTGTTTTGGTACTTGATCTTCTGGTCTTGGCCAGAATTGTTTTGGTACTTGATCTTCTGGTCTTGGCCAGAATTGTTTTGGTACTTGATCTTCTGGTCTAGGCCAGAATTGTTTTGGTACTTGATCTTCTGGTCTAGGCCAGAATTGTTTTGGTACTTGATCTTCTGGTCTTGGCCAGAATTGTTTTGGTACTTGATCTTCTGGTCTTGGCCAGAATTGTTTTGGTACTTGATCTTCTGGTCTAGGCCAGAATTGTTCTGGTACTAGCAGTTCAGCCCGGCTTTGCTCGGGCCCTATGTACTGTTTATAACTTTATGTGCGTATGTATATATTAAAAAGTGTGCATATGTACGGTAATACCTTTCTATATAATAGGCTTCCTAAACTACCATAGAGAATAGTTGGTAAGGACCGCAAAGGTCAAATTCGTTTAACTTTGACCCCAATTTTGACCCCTTAACATTTATTGTTTTGGACTCCAATCAAGTTAAAATGTTTGACCCATAGCCAAATAACCTACATCTAAAATTTCAAGTGTTTCGACCCAAAATTGGCGGAGGAGTTTGGTAGAATCTGCAAAGGTAAACGCTCTCAACTTTGACCTCTTGGTAGGTAAACATTCACCCAAAAACTGATTAAAAAGCTTGCTGCATGTCTGAATACCCTTTATGTAAAACTTAAAATGTTTAGACCCAAAATTGGCTTAATAGTTTGCTAGAGACTGCAAATGTAAAATCTTTTGAACTTTGACCCCTTGGCAGCCAAATTTTCGGCCAAAGACCAATAAAAAAGCTTGCCCTATGTCTGAATACACTTTATGTAAAATTTCAAATATTTAGATCAAAAACTGTCTGAGTAATTTGGTAGAGACCGCAGAGGTCAATTTTGTTTTAACTTTGACCCCAATTTTGACCCCTTAGTATTTATTGTTTTCAGCTCAAATCAAATTATAAAGTTTGATCGATGTCCAAAGAATCTATATCTAAAATTTCAAGTGTTTAGACCCAAAATTGGCAGAGGAGTTTGGTAGAGTTCTCAAAGGTCAAATTATTGAACTTTGACCCCTTAACAGCTAAATTTTTGTCCGAAAACCGATCAAAAAGATTTTCCCAAATTTCAATACCCCTTATGTCAAATTTCGAGTCTGTAGACTGAAAATTGACAGAGTTATTGTATAGGGAAATGTACACACACAGACAGGGACACGGACACACACGCACACATTTTCACTTTTATAGATGTATATATATATATATATATATATATATATATATATATATATATATATATATTAGATATACTCTTGTGGTCTTAGTCAAAATTGTTCTAGTTTTGACAGTAGTTTTTTTAGTTGGAGAAACACCTCAACATATGACTGAAACAAATATTTTAACTTGTCTATCAGCTTTTTTGCATGCTTCAGTCGATTTTTTTTTTCCAATCTTTAATAGAAGTTGTCTTTTCTTTATCTGATATTATTACCAAGCCAATGTACTCTTGCAATGGCTCATACAACTTGCTGGGTTCATTGTCAATGTCAGATCATTAATCATGCTTTTTGTTGTCTGATGTTCTTATTTACTTGCCTCTTCACAAGGACAGAATTAGACACCAAGGTTGGTTTTTAATGTGAGGCAAGGAATAAAAATTAGAATTGTCTCAGTTGTGAAGGATTTCTCCTCCACTAACCAAGAACAAAGAAATTGAAGTGTAGCATCAGAATAGATACTATACTTTGATCTTCATCCGAAGGTCAAGATGAATTCTGAATTTTTAAATTCCTAAAATCTCCTTATTTGTCTTTCTGGCAAAGATATGAGCTTGATGTCTCTTCTATAAATATTGAAACTCCAAATTGTCCAAAATCAATTATTCTGCAAAAAAAGAATAGAAGTACAGTCACTGTTTAAAACTGACAGTGAAAGTCAATTGAAAACTATGCATAAATTAACTGTTGAAAATTAGGTCATATATATATATATATATATATATATATATTTGTAGTCATTGACATACAGTCCTGTTTCGTTGTATCACAACTCATCAGTGCCGCTAGACTAGCACCTCTCCCAGGCCAGTCAGCAGTTCTACCAATCGACCCACGGGAGATATATATATATGTATGTATATATATATATATGTATATATATATATATATATATATATATATATATATATATATATATATAATTATATTTCCCCAAAACCTCTGGTCTTGATGGAGGGGAGACTAAAACTTGCTGCTATGGTTTCAAATGATCTGAAATAAGAGAGACTTGATTCCAAATATTTCTCATATGCTTTCTCTCTTTGGTTTTCATACATAAAACAAATTTCACAGTGCATAAGGATTATTTGAAGATCGAGTTATTCATAATTGTACCCTATTTCCTAAAGGTCACAGACTACCAAACAGTCAGCATGACCGTTTGATGCAACTCTGGCTTCAGGAAGTGTTGTGGAGCTTCATTGGCATCTAACCACAGAGCTGAGCATCGCCGGTTGTCATAAAGAACCCATTTTTCATTTTCATCGGAAATCACAATACAGTTGAGAAAGAGGTTGTTCTTGTTGCATAAAGGAAGGGAAGATGACACTTTATAATGGTGTTTCTTTCGGGTGCCATTCAATTTGTGAGGCACCCATTTATCAAGTTTTTTTGTCTTTCCAATCTCTCTGCAGTGGTTAGAAATCGTTGTTTATATTACATCTAATTCAGAAGCAAGTTCTCAAACAGTTGTGTGTGGATTGGCTTTAATGACTAAGGCTCTTAATTGATTGTTGTCAACATCTGATGGCCGACCATTATGCTCATCATCTTCATGACCCGTCGCCGCCACAAAATTTCTTAACCCAAACCATCATTGTGCTGTGCATTCAGTAGTGGTTCCTGGACCAAACACTTCATTGATATCGCAAGCTGTTTCAGCAGCTTTTCGGGCTAGCTTGAATTGAAATAAGAAAATTGTGCAAATTTGCTTTTTTTCCATCATTTGTTCAACGTTTTGGAAAAAAGACATAATTGTTTTAAACGCTTGTAATTTAAATGATTAGATACAGAAAGAAACACTCTTTAAAATGATATATAAAGTAAAGGTATTATAATGAAAACTTATTTGAAAATACATCATTTGAAATCAAAATTAAAAATTCCTCAAGAACTTTCTTTTTAATCTAATACTTGATCAATTTACATAATGTTGAGTACAAATTTTTTTTTCTGTCACAGGCACGTACATCATACAAATTTTTTTTTCTGTCACGGGCACGTACATCATACAAATTTTTTTTTCTGTCACAGGCACATACATCATACAGATTTTTCTTTATTTTTGTCTTTTAACATGGATGAATTCTGGATAAACACCACATTTTTTAATTTGAATGTAACTTTTGTCTTTGAGGACATTCCTAACACTCAGAAAAATGATGGGACGATTTGATTTCAATTCCCTTTTTAGGTTGTCTACATTGATTGAGGCTGGATTTACGTGATTACAAAATGTATTTATTGGAAGATTCCATGAATCAAATAACTCCATCCAGCCTGTTCTCAGATGATGAATGATTTAAATAAATCTAAAAAAAATTTTGGCTTTGATTTTTTTTAGATGAGAATTGACAATGTGTATTATTTGGATTAGTCAGGTTATCGTTCTCATTTTGAGTGTTATTAACACAACTTTTCACCCAATGTAACCTCCCATCTTCTTCACATGTATCTTTTCGAACTCTGGAATCTGTATGGAATTTCGAATAGAACTCTTTATTTGATCCGTGTGTGTGTAACATGCTCTCGTTCTGTCGGTCATAACTGGGTAGAGGTCTTAAGTAATTCACTGTTGTATTCTTTTTATTGCCCTAATTGAAGATTGAACCTTCAATCTCCAGGAGAGTGTCACTTACAACTGAATTTTACCTAGTACTTTATCTATTAAATTGTTTTTGTTCAAAAATGATACTTTGTATTAGCATTACAAGCGTATGCTGTATTTTTGTGGACATCGGCAATATTACATAACTAATGTGCTTCAACAAGTCATATCTTTTTTATTTGTGGGTCAATTTTTTAAAAAATTACATTGATGAAAAGAGAATAGAATAAGCATTCCAATGATGTTAATTTATTTTTCTTTTATGCGTTCAGTGTTTTTATGTTCCAAGTTAAAAATGAAAAAATGGTAAAAAATTACGATAGCAAAAAGGGAAACAGTTTTTTCAATGTTTACATTTTATACGTTACGTTTGGATACATATGCACGGGGTCAAATTTGATTGGATATGGCTGAAGTTTTACAGGCTATATAAACAAAGAAGTCCATCTCTACTGGTGTTTGATTTATATTTTTACAACCACAGGAAGCAAAGTTACGACCGAGCAAAGTTGACGAAGAATATTTCAAAATTGATAAGATAAATCCGTATATATCATTCATTTTCATATAGATAATAGTTTCAGAATTATTTTCATACTATAATATGTAAATATTTGATAATTATTAATTGTGCGGAAATTTCTTGAAAATGTTATCTTTTATAGAAATTCAAATCGCTTAAAGGGAAAAAAAACGATGGCAGCGATGTATTCTCTTAAAAATAGAAAACTGTTTTTTCTGCTTTCAAAACGAAAACAGAAAAAAGTTTCGTTTTTTATTCTGTGTTTGTTAATTTAAAAAGAATTATCAAGTTTTCAAATTTGATTTTCAAACAATACTATTTTGTTGTTTTTAACGCTTGTAGTACGCATGTACTAAAAGCGTTAAAAAAACAAAATGTACTAAGTACATGCATTTGTTTTTTAGTGGTAAAAAAAAACACATATATAACAAATAAAAGGTACTTGTGCACTTATGCTACCATGCTGAAATAATAACGTTATAATTTAGAAACCCATTCTTAACATGGGGAAGAAAAGGTGTTTTGTTAACTATTCTGTACTTTCACCTAACAATTAAATATATCGTGAAACTTGAATTTATTTTTAACTCATTGTCAAGACCATTTTTTCGAATCTGTAAAACAAACCCATTTTTTTTATTAAACTGAAGATATCTAAATAAAAATAATAATTAGGCGGTTCGATAAAGAATTTCATTGTGATGCATTTTGTAAATTTTTACCTTGTTTCCACCTTAACATTTTTCTTTTAAGGTTTTCAAGTATGTTGAAAACGAATATCATATTTAAATTTTCTGCAAATAAGTACCTTTTCGGATATTAAGCAATGTCATTTTTTATGTTATTGCTGGTGGCCATCTTGGTATGTGTGTTTGCGCATAGTTTCTCAGGGTTAGGTTTGCGTGCTCGCGCGTACCAAGATGGCCACCAGCGATAACATAAGAAATGACATTGCTCAATATGTAGAAAACTACTTATTTGCAGAAAATGTAAATGCGATATTTGTTTTCAGCATACCCCAAAACCTAAAAAAGTAATCATTTTAAATGTTAAAGTGGAAACAAGGTAAAAAATTACTGTTTTATTTCTTTGTTTACATAGTTGAATTTTCAGTAAAACAACAGACTAGAAATGACAAAAATTAGCATCAACTGGTGAATATATAGTTGTTGCTTATCAGGATTCCCGGTACTGTGAAAGCTACATCAAGAATTCACGTAGAGTACGATTTATGGTTGCATCTCAGAAAATAGGGGTATATTTTGGGCTAGATAGAGAAGATTTACAAAATTGAAAATTGGACTGGTCGACTATGGGAATTTCCATCTTTTACAAAAATCCAAAATCTATATGAAACATTTTATTTGATTTATTTCTGAGATTAATTCATATCTACTCAATTTTTATTTTTCTTTGAGGGGAGTAGTAAATACCGGCCATGAATGCTCTTTAGGCATTCAATGGCTACACCCAGATTAAGCTCTCCTTCGGTGAGGAGGCAGGTAAATACCTACTCTCAATAAAGCTATATATAAATACCACTATAATACTTAGTTTTGTTCATAAATAGACACCCACTGTATGATACCATGTGCCAGTTTTAAAAAAAAATTGAAATTTGTACATCTTAATTTCTAATTAATGGCTTATGGTAAAGAGATACATCAAATTTGACTGCATAATCAGAAAGAGCACACAATTTTACATAAGAGTACCAAGTTTCATGAGAATAGCTTGAAAAATGAATAAATGGTGGTGAAATTACCGAATTTTTAGCCCACTTTTTCTAAAGAAAAATGTCCATGGAAAAGCCTAAATTTTGGCACTTAAAATTCTTATAACTTTTGAACTACTGATGGTATTTGCATAATTCAAATGGTTTTAAGCATCTTTTACATAGCCCTTTATGCAACGTGATAAAATAACAATTATCTAAAAAGAAAAAATCAACTTGTAATGCTAATTGCATAACATTCATTTAAAAAATATTTTTTGAATTTTCATCCAAATTAATTTATCGTCAAGGCAGATTTTGATATTTGTGTTTTCAATTTCAACATTTACAAATTTTCTTTTCTTAAATAAAGTAATGCTGACATATCTGGGAAAGTGGCACTCTGAACACTTTTCTTGCTTTGACAGAATACAAAATATTCACAATCTAGTGGGTGATGATCTCTTCTTGTTCCTACAGCCCTTTTCACACGGAAGAAATGTTGCTAGTTTTTCTCTACTGTATCGTTATGTTCATGCTAAGTTCTCGACTGAACCCCAGTTTCTGCCTCCCTCCCCATGCACACAACCATAAAACATTCACAGCAAAAGCTCACCTGGCTACAGTTATGGCAGAAAACTTTGGATTTCTCTTTCCCTGTAACAAAGACTTGGGAGAACTTCCATGTACAAAGTTTCTTTCCATCTGTGGAACAAATTATCACAAAGCTGTTTCCTAACCGACTACAACATGGTCATCTTCAAGTCTAATGTAAACACTTGTTGAGTCATAATCCTAGATAAACAAGTATTCTCAAATATTTTGCCCAATCCACAAGTTTTTTCAATCGTGGTGGTGACCATCATTTAACCAACAATCTCTTTAGCCTGTATCCTTGAGTGGCTCCTTGGCCTTGATAAGTGGTGACCATTAGTAAAAAAAAAAAAAAGAAAAATGCTCTGATAGAGATAACCATATTAAAAAAAAAAAAAAAAAGTTTAACCATGTTCTTTATTTTCACAATTATGATTTTTATTTTTAAATGAACAGTTTTTATGTAGGTACATTTGCCCACATCCATAAGAATTCGTTTTGAAAAAAAAAACTGGTTCTTGTCCAGAATTCAGCCTTATTAAAAACGAAAATACAGAAAAATCTTTGATGTACATACATGTCACAGAATGAAACTGTCATATTCCAAAAATCATATAAATTGATCAAGTAGGTTTTTTTTTTCTTTAAAAGAAAATCAAATTTTATGAGAAGCGAGGATAGTGTGTCTCTGTCAGTCATATTTAATAAAGAGCGACAACTCAATTTGAACTACCGAAACAGAAATAGAGATCAAAATCAACTTTATAATATGTATGAATTACTATTAATCTAAAAAAAATCATAAAAAGAATTATTTTATAATATATATATATCTATATCTATCTATATAAAGAAATACTTGATAAGTTTCTATGATTTTTATAATATGACATTTTTGTCCCATGACCAGTATATACATCATGAAGATTTTTCTGTATTTCTGTTTCTTTTAATTAAATTGAATTCTGGATAACAATCAAAAACCTTGGATTATTCTTATTTTTTGCATTTTGTGTTCAGCCAAAGCAAGTGTATGTTGTGAGATCCATTCCTTTTTGTGATTAGAAGTACATAGTTCTTTATGAACTACTTTTTGGATATTGTCTTTAAAAATGGACGAATGATTCTGAGGATATGTCGGGATCAAGCAGTGGGAGATTATCGAAGTGGTTTTTAGTTTCAACTTGAAAACGTGCAGTGACAACGGCCAGTTGAAGTTTACTGGCATATAATCTTAACGAAGCTTGAGACTTATGGATAGCTTTCAACCGCAGTTGAAGCTTGGCGTGTATAAGCATATGCTCTGAAACATTGAAACTTCCTGTTTATGCATCTCTGAACATGTGACAGTCTAGAATACAGCTGCTTCATCTTGAACAAACTAAAATTTATTCAGTTTGGCTGGACAATCAGCCATATTTCAAATACCATTTTATTCTATACTGTCACAGGTATTGAAAGCATGTGGTTGTGATTAGCAGTCCATTAAATGAGGCAGAATTGATCATTAAATTGTCATTTGAGCATTGATTGTCTAATCCAAAGGGTCCGATGACATCATGTGACAATCTATCTTATTTCCCTGCCCAGGCATACCCCAAAACTGGGTGACATAAGAATGCATTGGTCCAAACCACAAATTTTATACACAAAAATTCTCAATAATCAAACATACACACAAAACTAAAGCAAAACGACTCATTGGAGCTGGCTCCATAAACTATTAAAAAAAAAAAAGAACTAATATAAGATAAAAACTGTTTGTCTTTCAAATTTTACCATAATTAGCTAAAAGTCTCATAGGTGAACAAAATATCTTTGAATTTGGATAAAAATTGACATTTTATTCAACATCAATTTCTTTTCAGCTTACCAGCAACCCGATCCGTCTTCTACTTTCAACTGTCTTTCCCTATCCTCTCTTTTTTTTTTTTTTTTTTTCTTTCCGCGCCTTTCTCTATAACTTGCTTCCTTACTAACTTCTTCATCCACCTGCCTATATGAACTCCCACTTCCTCTACACACTCGCTAATTAATCGTACACCAATCGTTTTTCAACATACTTCATACCATTTTTATCCCACCTACACCTACAAACTTTTTGTATATTTAATCTGACTTCTTTTCAATAAATGCTTATTCCATAACAGTTTCATAATTGGAATGAAATATCAAGTCAACTAGAACATGAGTTTGTGAGATTTTTTGTATTCTTTGCTTATTATTTCATTCCTATCTGTGAAACTATCATGGCTAAAACGCGCCTCCATGTCGGTACCTTCATTTCAGAATTCATTACTCATCCATGCACAGTCTTGATGCTATTATAGAACCACAAGTTCTTGACCAGAATTCCCTCTATATTAAAAAAGAAAAATGAAGAAAAATCTGTGATGTAGGTACACATAATAAAAATATCATATCCCAAAAATCACATACATTGATCAAAAAATTTTATTTTTATGAAGAAAATTTTTAAGTGATTATTGATAATTCATCTACATTACAATATAAAATTAGTATTTTATTGAATTATTTCCCTTTGTTTTGGGAATTTTTTTTTTTTTTTTCAAAAAGATGTGGCAAGACAGTCAATCCTCTAGTACTTACAAAATTTGATTTTCTTATTTGAAAATAAAACTACTTGATCAGTTTAGGTGTTTTCTAATATGATGTTTTCATTTCGTTGTGGGTACAAATTTTTCTTTATTTTCCTTTAATGTAGGGGGAATTCTGGTCAAGAACTGGACCACAAAAGTCACATTCATTCAAATCAGTTTCTAGTCCATGGTCATGGTTCAATGTTATTAGAGTCACAAGATTTTCTTAGTTTGTAATCTGTTAGTCGGAACGAGGGAGGAGGCAAGCGTTCACTAATATTAATCATTAATTCTCATCAGGATTAGAGAATTAATTAGGACTAAAACCATTTGCAATTGAAATGGAATGCTAAATAAAAAGTAAAGACTTATTTGTATTCATGATATAATTTGTTTGCTTATTTCCATTTTTTTGTGTATGTATGTGTGTGTGTATACAGGAATTTTATAGTCGCGTGTGCAAAGCGAAGTAAAACAGAATACAAGCGAAAACAGCAAGCATCTCTTTTCAGGTCACATTGGCTTAACCTTTTTGGCTTATTGCGCTTTTTCACCTGTCTACGGCAGTACGAATATTGAAAAGAAGGATGATTAACTGCCACTTTCTTTCAGTTTTTTATTATAATAGTCATAGTGTTGTGGTTCTTAAATTGGCTTTGGTGATGATATCGCACACACAAAAATGATATTCTATACTATGCCTCTTCACCTATGTCTGGTCCAGGATCATGCAATAAGGGCACCACAATGTTCCTTGTGTCACATATCAATACAAAACAACCTGATCTGCAAGAATGGAAACAGAACTGCAGGAAATCAAGAAAGGAGGATGTTGTCTTCTTCTGACTCTATAAGCCACAGAAAACCTACTCATTCATTCCTGCTTGAACAGAAGTAACCACCATGGTGCATAATTTGTTACATTCAATATATTGTGAAGCACTTTGATAAAATTTATTCATTTTGCCTTCATGCAACAAAGATACTACAATGTTAGCATGAAGGAACTGTTTGATGATGTCAGGAAGGAACTTATAGGCTACTTTTTGATGACAGTGGGCTTGTACAAAAAATCTTATATAAGCATACAAAAACAAATGAAAGTATTTATTTTATCAACTGCAGACTGTATATTAACTAAACATGCATATGCAAAAAAAAACAAAATAATCTACAAATTACTTATATACAAAATAGAATCTATTAAATATTTGAATCTATTAAGAACATCAAATGCAAAAACCTTTTTATGGGTTATTCCGTGTCAAATCATCCAGGGCTTGACACCCATATCCCCAGATCAGGCTGTAGTTTGCACTGCAGATAGACAGTATAGGAACTAAGTAATCCTGAAAATTTGAGCACATAACTCCAAGCGGTTCCCGATTTAGAGCATTTTTTGTTTTGGCGTTAGTCACATAATGTGACGCCCGGGCAACAATTTTGTGATGTCATTTCTTTGAATATTTTCTGATTAGAAGATCTATGGCTCTAAAAATTCACACAGGTAAGTTTTTTGACCCAAGGAATTCAAAATTGGCATCAGATTTTTTCAAAAATGCAGCCTTATAGAGATATTAAGGTTTTTTTTGATTTTTTTTCACATGTGCTCCAAAATTAAATAAAAAAAAATTTAAAAAAAGGGTGTGGCTGGCATGGTAACGCATTACTTTTTTCATATATTATTTTTAGATACAATAAATTGTTTCTAGACCAAAAATGGTTAAAAGTTCTTGTTTCGTTCACTCACAGTTTCTGTTGAAAGTTGGGTATATTTTTGATGATAATGAAAAATATTCCCTCCCCCTATTGTATGTGATAATCAATTTAGACGTGTGTTAAACTTATGTTACACCTTAATATTGGAATAAATTTTGGAGTAAGCCAGATGCTAAAAATAAACAGGCTCAATTCCATAAAATATTTACAATAAAAGTAGTATTCACAAAGGCTTTCTCCATATATTTATCTTGCACATTAAATTGTGTCTCCACCAAAAAATGGTTAAAAGTTCTTGTTTTGTTCACTCACATTGTTTGTTGAAACTAAAAACTTTTTCAAAAGTCTAGAGACCATTCAAAAACTATGTACACTCATTTTCTGTCTTTTTACTCCTACTCTTGTTCCATTTTCTTATACAAAACATGGGAATTTTGATAAGGGCTGTTTGTTTTAGCTAGGCTCCTCTTTGAGTGAACATACTTTTTCATACACAAAAATGAACTATTCCCTGAGAAGTACCTTCATAGGAAGCAACCAGTTTCGATCTGTATGGGGTTAAGTCAGGGGAGTGACCATTCGTGCCAAATTCCATAAATTTCATCTTCAAACAGGCGTCCATTAAAAATGTTGAATATGTAAAAAATTGGTGAAAATATGTAAAAAGATAAAACAGTTGCAGTGAAATGCTATTCAGAAAATAATGGATTTCACAACTAAAGTCAGCATTCAACATTTACTTATATTGCTGTGTTCTTTATGCCAGTGAAATGCAGAAATGATTTTTTTTGATATTCTTGGTCAGTTATTGTGCATGTCCTTCGGTACATGTTGGGGATACAACACAAAGAATTTTCTTGATGGGAACAAACCATGTATCATCGATCTGCAGCCAACTACATGTCTTGCGTCATCCATGGAAATGCACGAACTTGACAGTTACATCACCTTCCTCTGTATTTATTTTATTCAGGATACCAACCCACCAGAAAGCGTCATAAATACAGGTTATATATTGGATTGGTGTGATGTCAGAGATATAAAGAATTGATGGCAAGTTAGTCATGAATATCAATATATAGTTTATCCACACTGGACAACTTATGGCCAATTTGTGATGTTGACAATGGTACAAAAAGGTGACTAGCTCTGGTTCCTGGCACTGGAAAACCTTGCTTCAAGCAAATTTCTCACTTTCTTCATGGTTTCTTTACTGATCGCAAATAAACGGATGGCAGACATATGGTAGATAGCAAGCATGGCTTTATAATCAAAGATTTAATAATTAAGAGGGCATTGGAGTGACCGCTTAGCCACATGGCATTTTACTGAACCATCAATTTCATCACAAGGGGATTTTCCATGACTGGTGGTGAAGAAAACCCACTCACCTTCAATACCAAAGTCCTCCTTATGCAAACATAAATTGATGAAATTCTTGAAGTTTTTATACTGAGCCCTGCAGCCATCATTTGTTCACATGCGGGAATAAGGTTTGGATTAAGTGAACAGTCAGTGTCTGAGTTTGATACACAAATGCAATGTCATGGGTTTTGTCATCGGAAATAAAACGCAATGAAATGTGCTTTGGCTGCTGATCAGAATCTCAGTAGTAAATCACTACTGAGTGCAGGGTACAATATTTCTTGCTCCAATGATAACTTTGAATTTTGTCTTGTATTAAAAATTGAAAGTTTTCTGCAAAGTCTTCCAGAACAAGGACCTCATTGGAACAAAGATTTTATTTCTTTTGATTCAAGTATCTGGCTTGACATTTTGTTAGATATGAGTGTTTAGTAAGATTATCAATGGTGTCAATCAACAGATCTTTATATTCTGCGTATGTTAATGTTGCGTGGCCAGTTGTGTCCCATTGACTAAAATGAAACTGATCATTGGGGTTCATATCATACAACTCCTCATCCAAGAATTTCTGCAATGCTACTCTACCAGGGCAATTTTCAGAGTGATGCATCATACACTCTTTGTTAGAAGAATCATAAACTAACTTTGAAATCAAATCTTTCTAAGTGATGTTCCACTTCATGGCATCAACCAGAAGTTTTGCATTCTGATGTATGTCACAGAACAGAATGTATAGATCCAACTAAAACACACCACTTACAGCATACAATTCATGCAAATTACACATTATCAAGCGTTTTGTTTGCAAACACCCTTTGCTATACTAACAAGGTCCTTTTTGCTTGGTATTTCGCAGCTGTATTTATCGTTCTCATACATTTGTATTATCACGTTGACTGTCTCCGGGAAAATCGAGTTAGATTTTGACAAAATACTATTTGTCAGTTCTCTGGCAGTTCGAACAACATACTCAGATACCTTGAAGAATTTGGAGCTGTATTCACGAGACCAGAAATCAGAAGCAAGTGTCATGATTTGGATTTGATCAAGAGTTGAAGCACTTTTTAACTTCTCTTTTATCAGATAATGTAATCGATCCAGTTCTGCTGCTTTTTCTTTGATGTCTGTTTCATTGGGCATTAATTCTGCACAGTCAGTTCACCAACGCCAACTTTATCACGATGGACATGTCACTTTTGAATGTTTCAACTGTTTGTTCTAACTTCTTTTTAACGCTATGAACATGGTTATGAGAAGCAACACTGTGCAGAACTACAGGGGAAACATCCATGGATACCAGTCTCGCATTCAAGATTTTTTTGTGAAGTTTTCACAGAACTCACAGGTTCGTAGTCTGGATCCATTGTGTCATCAACTGCCAGATTCATATATTTCTTTGTGCACTGATAACAAAGAAAGTGACCTGGTGTTACATTATACCCCTCTTGCCTCCAGATCTTTTGCCATCTGCAAAGATATCAGCCATTCACCTTTGATCTCTTGTGTTGTAAAAATCCACTACAACACTTTGTGGTCTTTGCTTCATCACAAACAATATTTTGGAAATATTGTTTGTGATGAAGCAAATGGTTGATAATTCACCTTCATTTTTTTTTTTTTTCAGTCCAACTCTCTACAACAATGTCTCAACAATTCCAGTTTTCTGAAGAACATTAAAAAAGAAAATTAGAACCTAGTTGCACTACATTTTGCTTACATGCTTTTTTATAAGAAACATGAGTTGGCCTTCTAGTACAAGAAGTTTCTTAATTTTTGATACATAGTTCCAAAAATGTCTTAATTAGTTTCTTAATCATTCATTTGTCAAGTACTCTGGAAATGTACTTTAAGGATATTTGTAAGATATTTTGTAAGGTAAACATAGTGCAGGTGTGCATATTTGGGGCTTTCTAGTACAAATATACCATTTTCACTTTTTTCACGGGAGCCAATAAGGTAACGTAGGATTTGTTTCTTAACCCTCGCAAAACCATGGGTTTTTTCCGGAGTGTAGTGGACTAGGGGGGATCAACTTGACCCAGAATTTAAAAATGTGTATAAACCACACGAAACACAAGAAATTGAAACAATTTTATATCTTTGTGTTCCTTAGTCTTCTTAGATTAGATATCAACAAAAATTAGCCGTGCTTTGCATTTTGTTGATGTGCAATGATTTCAAGAAGTGTGGTTGAAAGAAATCTTGTGATTTTTTTTTTTTTTTTTTTTTTTTTTTTTTTTTTTTTTTTTTTTAGAAAAATGTTGATTTTCAGGAAAACCAATTTTTTTTCGTCAAGTTTTGCTGCTATAATCAACATATTATGTTTTCAGATAGATTCCACATAGTTTGGAGTATCCCATCATTTAAAGCAATAAAATTTTGTATTTTGATCATTTTAGGTCACTTTTTTTTTATTTTGAAATTTCTGAAAAATTTGATAGGGGTTACTCTCAAGGACACCCCTGGAGAAAAATTATTTTGTAAATTTGATTTTTTTTCACACCTTATGATGGGTTAGAAATTTATATAGAAAATCAGAGCGAAAAAAAATCACGTTTTCAGGAAAATATAAAGAAAAGTTCAAAAAGTTGCGTCAAAATGACCCCCCCCCCCCTAGTTTTTGAGGGTTAGAAGTTTCTTAATCAAAATTGTTGGCTTGAGGTAGTACTAAAAGTTTAAGATTTTTACCATCCTATTACTTTTTTCTTATAAAACGGATTCTTATAAAAAAAGCATACTTTTATCTGGCTTCTTGGTGTTTCCAACCCTCATCAATCTTGAAGACGGCTAGGTCGTTGAAATTGTTACCAGAACTTAATTTGTTTAGTATCTGGCTTACTCCAAAATTTATTCCAAAATTAAGATGTAACATAAGTTTAACACACGTCTAAATTGATTATCACATACAATAGGGGGAGGGAATATTTTTCATTATCGTCAAAAATATACCCGACTTTCAACAGAAAATGTGATTGAACGAAACAAGAACCATTTTTGGTCCAAAGACAATTTATTGTGTCTAAAAAAATATATGAAAAAAGTAATGCGTTACCATGCCAGCCACACCCCTTTTTTTTATTTAATTTTGGAGCACATGTGGAAAAATCAAAAACCCTTAATATCTCTATAAGGCTTCATTTTTGACAAAATCTGATGCCATTTTTGGATTCCTTGAGTCAAAAATCTTAACTGTGTGAATTTTTTGAGCCATACGATCTTCTAATCAGAAAATATTCAAAGAAATGACATCGCAAAATTGTCGCCCAGGCGTCATATTATGTGACTAACGGCAAAACAAAAAATGCTCTAAATCGGGAACCGCTTGGAGTTATGTGCTCAATTTTTCAGGATTCCTTAGTTCCTATACTGTCTATCTGCAGTGCAAACTACAGTGGGGATATGGGTTTCAAAATCCCATGTTTCTGGATACGGAATGACCCTTACCAAAATAAGTTGAGTTTGTATTAAATAACTGAAAAGGGTCGATATGCCATTTAAAAAAAAAAAAAGATCAATCTTCTATCTATTTTCTGTTGGCGTTATCTGGATTTAATTTTGTGTCTACAGATGGTCTGAAGTCTTCAACATCTGCTGAACAACCTGAATTAACAAACAAGGAAAAACTAGCACAAGTGGAAAAGGAAGAAGAAGAATTCAACCGGCAATACATTGAATGGAAGAAACAATACGATGATTGGCGTCTACAAAATAGAGGTAAACATTACCTACTTTTTGCTGTTGTAAATCGTCATCATTTTTTGTTTAACGTCCGTTTTCCAAGCTGGCTTATGCTGAACAGCTTATAGAAATAGACCTTCAAACTAACTCTGGCCAGGTTTTTCCCCTATCCCTCAGATCCATCCTTATCACTTGATGTTTTCCATGACCTTCTCCTGTGAACTGAATCTGCTACATCAACTGATCTACATCTGCTAAGACAGTAATTGTAATCATGGTGTTTGGTTTAATGTCTGTTTTATATATACTGGCATGTGTTGGACTGCTTTTAGAAATTGACTTCCAAACTTATCTATCTCTGACCAGGTCTTTATGTATCCCTCTTTCTCTCAAATCAAGGAGGAAGAATTGTTGTTTCCGGAGTCAGAATCTATCTATCTATTGTTGGCTGAATATAAACCTTGGAGTCATTTTTTTTTTTTTTTTCTTGGCTCCTTACATCAAGTACCTTCATGCTTTGTGTGGAGCGATTTCCATAAAATATTCTAATCTGTTATAATGGAATAGCCTACACCTGCCTTATTTTTGGGGGACTTAATGGTGTACTCGTGGATCTCTTTTCCTCTTAATTAAATTTATGTTTCTTGATATTAATCTATATACCTACAAAATTTATAATACTAACAGTTAATTTTAAAAGAAAACTGAACCCATATTAATGTTTTATGGACCATTGGGGTCCGAGTTGAGAACCATTGATCAACAAATGTTTTGCTTAGGAAATTATTAGTCCCTTACTAGCATTACAAGCATATGCTGCGTTTTTGTGGACATCGGCAATATTACATACCTAATGTGCTTCAACAAGCCATATCTTTTTTATTTGTGGGTCAATTTTTAAAAGAATTACATTAATGGAAAGAGAATAGAATAAGCATTCCAATGATGTTAATTTATTTTTCTTTTATGCATTCAATGTTTTTATGCTCCAAGTTAAAAATGAAAAAATGGTAAAAAAATGACTACAGCAAAAAGAGAAACTGTTTTTTTCAATGTTTACATTTCATACGTTACGTTTGGATACATATGCACGGGATCAAATTTGATTGGATATGGCTGAAGTTTTACAGGCTATATAAACCTAGAAGTCCATCTCTACTGGACTTTGATTTATATTTTTATGACCACAGGAAGCAAAGTTACGACCAAGCAAAGTTGACAAAGAATATTTCAAAATTGATGAGATAAATTGGTTATATATCATCAATTTTCATATAGATAATAGTTTCAGAATTATTTTCATTTATAATATGTAAATATTTGATAATTATTAATTGTGCGGAAATTTCTTGAAAATGTTATCTTCTAAAGAAATTAAAATCCATTTAACGGGAAAACGGCTCACTATTCACTAATGCGCTGAGCTGCCTAAAGTATTCTCTTAAAAATAGAAAACTGTTTTTCTGCTTTTGTTTTACTAGACTAGTCATTTTTTATTCTGTGTCAATTTAAAAAAATTATTTTCAAGTTTTTCAAATTTTTTTTCCAAACAATACTGAACCAAAACTATTTTGTTATTTTTAATGCTTTTAGTACAATGCATTAAAAGCATTAAAAAACAACAAAATGTGCTAAGTACATGCGTTTCTGTTATGATATTTATAACTTCTTACTTGTAATTAAAGTAGAATTGTGTTTCTTAGTAGTAAAAAAACAAAAATATATAACAAATAAAAGGTACTTGTGCACTTATGCTACCATGCTGAAATAATAACATTATTATTTAGAAACCCATTCTTTACATAGGAGGGAAGGGTGTTTTGTTAACTATTCTGTACTTTCACCTTACAATTAAATAAAAAAAAAATTGTGAAATTTGAATTTAACTTGAAAATACTATTTGAAAAAATAGCATGGTAACATAAGTGCATAAGCACCCAAATAAATATTTCCAAAGGCAATATAAGTTACTCTTCAACCTAGTTGGATAAGTTTTTAGTGTATTTATTTAATGTAAAATGTTTGTTTATTTCTAAAATTAGTGTTGAGCGTTACACAAGCACAAAAATAGCCACGTGATATGTTGTGTCTTTGAAATCTCACAACGACTTAAAAATATACAAAATACTGTTAGAAACCCAACCAATAAATGTCCTCGTGACATTTATTGGGTGGGTTTCTAATAGTATTTTGCATAATTTTTTTATTTTTAACTCATTGTCAAGAACATTTTTTTCGAATCTGTAAAAAAAACATTTTTTCTTTTTTTAACTGAGGATATCTAAATAATAATATTAACAATAATAATAACAATAAGATTAATAATAGTAATTAGGCGGTTTGATAAAGAATTTCATTGTGATGCATTTTGTAAATTTTTACCTTGTTTCCACCTTAACATTTTTCTTAAAAATGACTATCTCTTAATGTTTTCGAGTATGCTGAAAACGAATATCGCATTTAAGTTTTCTGCAAATAAGTAGCAATGACATTTCTTATGTTATTGCTGATGGCCATCTTGGTACGCGCATTTGCGCATAGTTTCTCCAGGTTGCGCTCACGCATATCCTAAAACCTAAAAAAATAATCATTTTAAATGTTAAGATGGAAACAAGGTAAAAAAATTACCGTTTTATTTCTTTGTTTACATAGTTGAATTTTCAATAGAATAACAGAATAGAAATAACAAAAATTGCCATCAACTGGTGAATATATAGTTGTTGCTTGTCAGGATTCCTGGTATCCTGGTACTGTGAGAGCTACATCAAGGATTCACATAGAGTACGATTTATGTTCGCATCTCAGAAAATAGGGGTATATTTTGGACCAGATAGAGAGGATTTACAAAATTGAAAATTGGACTGGTCTTAAAATGCATAAGTTCTGGTCGACTATGAGAATTTCCATCTTTTACAGAAATCCAAAATCTATATGAAAAGTTTTCTGAGATTAATTCATATCTACTCAATTTTTTTCTTTTCTTTGAGGGGAGTAGTAAATACTGGCCATACATGCTCTTTAGGCATTCAATAGCTACATCCAAGATTAAGCTCTCCTTTGGTGGGGAGGCAGGTAAATACCTACTCTCAATAAAGCTATATATAAATACCACTATAATACTTAGTTTTGTTTATGAATAGACACCCACTGTATGATACCATGCGCCAGTTTAAAAAAATTGAAATTTGTACATCTTAATTTCTAATTAATGGCTTATGGTAAAAAGATACATCAAATTTGACTGCATAATCAGAAAGAGCACACAATTTTACATAAGAGTACCAAGTTTCATGAGAATAGCTTGAAAAATAAATAAATGGTGACGAAATTACTAAATTTCTTGAAATGCTGAGGTCCGTAATTTAGCCCACTTTTTCTAAAGAAAACTGTCCACGGAAAAGCCTAAATTTTGGCACTTAAAATTCTCATAACTTTTGAACTAGTAATGATATTTGCATAATTCAAACGGTTTTAAGCGTCTTTTACATAGTCCTTTTTGTGCAAGTTAATAAAATAACAATTATCTAAAAAGAAAAAATCAACTTGTAATGCTACCATTATTGTACTGACCTTGCTCTTTCAACTGTTCTACATCTACTAAACCAAGAATTCACATCCATATTTTCGAACAGAGTCTCCTGTTCTACACGTATCCATCTCTCTTTATTGTCCAGATTTAATTTTCTGAGGTCATCAGATCTAAGCCTGTCTTGAAGACTCGCATGCCACATCCATTGCATCATTTTCATATCATGAACAATTGAAATTTCAAACATTTGTTCTTAGAATCTGTGGCTGGTGAATTAATCTGTAATACTTAGTGTGGTATTAGACGGACAATGCTAGCTTTCTCTAAAGGAGGAAGTTTATAGGGAATATCAAATTCACAAATGGTCCGCAGACGTATGTATATCTCAGTCATGGGAAGATGACATAGTGTCTAGTATTCCCAAATGGTTATCAATTTGGTACTGACCATCACTTTAGTTATCTAATGAGAACTGGTATGTCATTGCAATTATGTAAGTAAATGTATGTTTCTATAGTATTAATGCAATATGTCCGACATGAAAATAAGAAGTCAGATAAGCATAGATGAAGTGTAGGAAAAGTACCACCTGTGATATTTATCCTGAGGCAAATGCCAGAAAAGTATGTTGATGAGAAGAAAAACCTGTAATATGCTTTTGTGGATCTGGTGAAAACTTTTCGCATAGTATCAAAAAATGTTGTCTGTTGCGCTTTACATAAACTAGGGGCAAATCCGTGATTGATGAATGTTTGAAAAACATATTTGAACTAACAGTACATTTAGTGACAGCTTTGATGCTAAAATAGTATTCCATATGGACTCTGTTGCTTTTCATTTGTGTCTTAGAAACATTGTCCAGGGAGTTTCATACAGGTTATATATGGAGATGCGGTTTGCTGATGATTTAGTACTTGCCTGTGAAACAATGGACAACATGGTTAAATATTTGGAGAAATGCTACGGAAAGTGAAGGTTTGAAAGTGAACGTTACTAAACTCAAAGTGATGATCAATGACTGTGATGTTGGAAAATTCCCAAGAGGAGGAACTTTCCCCTGTTTAGTTTGCAAAGAATCAGGGCTTCATTTCAATTTTTTAACACAGGAAATGCAGTGGAATTACTGGCTGCTTTTTTTTTTTTTTTTTTTTTTTTTTACTCTCACCTCGGACAAGGCATATTGCCACTCAGACATAAGAGGCTAATATTTGGCACCATGTCTTCAGAGGAATGTGTGTGACATGAGCGAGATGTCTGTTCACATTACATTTAAACTTTTGCCTATTAGTACAATTAGAGAAAGAGGGAGGAAATTCTAAAATCTAGCAGTCTGAAGGAGGAAGCTATTATAGAAGGCTTTCAAGCATCTAGGGATATCTTCAGTGAAGGCGTGGGATTTTGCTGCTAGGCATGTTTTTCGGGGTTATATGCATTGAGAGGGCACAAGTGCTACAAGTTCATCAAAGCACATTCCATTAAAGTATTTGTAAAACAGGCACGGGGATGTAACATAGTGGTGATGGGACAGGGGTTGGAGCTTGGCCGATTCTGTTGGAGACTCTTTTTTGAGCATGTGTAAGAGAGAATGAGTTTGTATACAAGAGGTGCAAGACAATGGAAATAAATGAGAACTCATTAAGATGATAAAGAATGACTTCCATCTAAGCCCCCCCCCCACCCACAGCAATAGCATGTACACTCAGTGTCTTTCTATTAATTTTGACTTTCTTAGTTAAACTGAGTTGTTTAAACCCCATGTTAGAAAATTTATCTCAATTTCAGAGTTTCTTCGTCATTGGCTACTTGTATAAGTGATCAACTGTAATAGTCAGTTAACATGCTTCCTAACTTCCAGTGGTTCTGCTACCGGAAGTGGTGACAAGGCAAATCAGTTCCTTCACTTTTATTGTTCTTCAGTATTTCTATTGTGAAGCGATTTATTGAAATAAAATATAAGAAAAGGACATTAGGAACTGCTAGAAAGACCTTATCCTGCCTTGACAGAGTTCAAAATAGACTTCGTAGCCTAGTGGGAGATGTCCTTTTCTCTTCCAATCTATGCCCCCCCCCTCACCAAACTTTCCCGAAAAACACTCGTCTAGCTGAAAACACTATCAATAATTTCCCCCACTCTATCCGTGCCTAAACCTAAACATAAATTCCATGAACAAAGCTTCTTTCTTAGAACTGCACATTCTCTTCCATTTGCCTGCTTTCTGGCTGACTATAATATGGTCGTCTTCAAGTCCAACATAAACACGTTCTTGATGAACCATTCCTCTTAAGTAATCCAATTTATCAAATTTCCACTCATCATTGTCCCATTAACCACTGTACACTTATTAACCCTTATCCTCGAGTGGTCTCTGGGCCTTGATAAGTGATGACTCCTTTGTAAAAAAAAAAAAAAAAACTAAAAATAACACAGTCTTTATTTGAACTTTTAATAACAAAATTAAAAAAATAAAAGTTTTTATTTTATTTTAAATTTTATAAGAAATATATGTTTATGAAGTTATAAAATAAATGTTTTCTTTTTTTTTTAATTTTAAAAATAGTTTTTTATCTGAATAATAAATATATGTTAATGAAAATATAACAATATCAGAAAAAAGTAATAAAAAAAAAAAAAAAGAATACATGGACAGGAGAAATATAGGTGTGAGAGAAGAAATCAAAGGAACTGATTTGCCTTGCCACCGCTTCCGGTAGCGCTACGCCGGAAGTTAGGAAGTACGTTGACTAACTATAACCTGATCATCTTGATAAATTAAGTGCATATGTACCAAGCTATTCTTTTCATCCCTAAAACCCTGTAGATAACTCGGGGTGATAGTAATCTATTTGTTAATGTTGAATGTAATTATTTGTCTTTGTCATGCAGGTCATCCAGATCGAGAACAATTCAAGCAATATGAAATGCAGTTTACAGAAATTGAGGCGAAAATGTCCGAAAAGAGAGAAGACATAATTCGTCGGAAGAGACTACTTAAGGGTGAATATGTACCCGATTCAGGTGACCCTTATACAATGGTGGGCAAGTGTGGTGGTAGAATGTCGGACTCTGCTCGTGGACAACATGGCATGTCCGCTCAGATTTCACAATTTAGTAATCAAGACAAATTTGGAGGCGGGGGAGGAGGAGGACCTCAGGGGAAGCTTCCGGAGGAAAAAAATAATTCTAGACTGGACACGCACGGAAAAATTGGATCTTCTCTGGGGGGTATACAACAACGACTCTCGAAACTTGCAGAGATGGGACCTGGAGAGGACGCTAAGAATATGGCCTTAGAATCCACTGAATCTGCCTCTTTTCAAAAGGATCTAAATAGCAAGAAGGAAGAAAATGACCCCTTTTTAAAAGGCAACTCTAGTCAAGATAATGAGTCTCTTGAACCCTTTTCAGGTGGAACCGGGAGCAAACCATTTGCAGGACCTATGGGAGGGAGGTTTGATCGTAACAGGAACAGATTTGATGGCTCTTCACAAGGGCCAACTTATCAAGGAGGACAGTTTGCATCTTCTGGTCCTGGGGTTCAAGGTGAAGGACCTGTCCAGGAGGGTAAAGGTTCACGAGTTGGTGCAGAATCTGAATTTAGAGATTCTGATATGCGCTCTCAAGGATCAAATCAGGGTCCGATGCGTGGACCAAGATTTAATGGCCCTTGGGGAGGGCCAGAATTTGGTCAAAATCTTCATGGTGGTCCAGGTTTTAATCAGGGTTCTTTTCAAGGTCCTGGTTTTAACCAGAATATTCGAGGTTTTAACCAATATAGGCGTGGAGGCGGGGATTCAGGATCCAGGGGGTTAGGTAATCGTGGGGTACCAATGCAGCGAATGGGTGGCCCTTTGCATCATGATGGACAGTTTTCTCGGTTTGCAGGTCATGGTGGAATGGGCATGAGCCCTGCGGAAAACAGTCAACAAATGTCAGAAAGAAATCAGTAAGTGAATAACATTTTTTTAAATTTTGTCGAATGAGTAAATTTCACTCGTCCTCATTTTGTAGATTTGATGAAAGGAAATGCCAATAAAACTTCTCTCTCGGGTTTAAATGTTATGCAACTAATAAAGTCACACTTCTTGTAATAATCTTAATTAAATAGAAGAACTGTCAATGCAAATTCAGAGTGGAACCTAATCAAAAAATACAGAAAAATCTATACAGTGTATGTACCCGTCATGGAACGAAATTGTCGTATTCCAAAAATTATGTAAATTGATCAAGTAATTTATTTATTATAGAAAATCTTTAGTCTTTTTATTTGTTTTTTTTTTTAAATACAATTTTTAGCAATTTTCATAACCATTACAAGCCTGATTTCGATCTTAGGAGTTTGAATTAAGTTGTCTCCCTTTATTTATTAAGCATGGTGAATCACAACATGATGTATTGCTTCCTCATAAAATTTGATTTTCTTAGTTCAAAATTACTTGATCAGTTTATGTGATATTTGGGATGAGCTTTTCATTCTGTGTTGAGTAGGTATATCATACAGATTTTTCTTTACCTTTGTTTATTTAATTTAGTTGAACTTAATTTTTTCACCAAAATGTCTTTTTGAATAAACACTTCTTCACTCAGTTTATTATAATCTACAAATATCTAATTTAATGAAAAGTTGTTGAAAATAGACACTTTCTCTTTTAACAGTTCCTTTCGTTTATATACACACAATTGAACAGAAAAATGCATATGTCCCATTTTTCTTCAATGTAGTTTTTAAAGATTCAGGTTGCAGATGATATATATTCATCCATTAAGTATCTGTGTACCTATACAGTGCATTCAAAAACTAACCATCATTCAGTAACTAATATTCTTTTTAAATATATAACTTGTTTATATTTTTTACATAAATTTATTTATAATTTTATGAATTAATACTTTTCATATAAATTACCTCCCTTGTAAATTGATGAACATAATATTTAAGAAAGGGTTTTAATAATTTATCCTTTTTTTATGTCGTATTATTTGGATACATCGGACTACTGTTCCCATCTTGAGTTTGATTTTCACAACGTTTTGGTCGATGTAACCTCTGACCTTCTTCAGGTGTATCTTGTTGAACTCTGTAATTTGGACAGAAAATTCTGTCAAACTCTGTAATTTGGACAGAATTTTGAGTGGAACCCTTCACCCGCGTGGGTAGCGTGCTCTTGTTATAAGTAATTCACAGTTGTATATTTCGGTTACCACACTGAGGATTGAACCTTCAACCTTCAGGAGAATATCACTTTTTTTCTTTTTTTTTTTTTTTCCAAGTTCTCTAACCACTGTACCATGGATCCTTGCAGACAATTCTAGTACAAATTTTAGGAGCCTTAAACCTATTTTTATTTCTAATTGTAAATATCACTATTTATACTTATTATTACTATATATTAACATATAGCTATATATATATATTAATGTTTTTTTTTTTACTTATTACTTATATATATTATCTATTGTTTATAATTACTGGTTCCCATATTATATTAAATTCTATACTAGGTCTACTTAGTAATGAGATGAGAACAGTAGTCCGATGAATCCAAATAATACGTATAACCAATCCTCATCTCAAAAATTCAGAAACGTCCTTTTTTTTTTATTATTATTAAATCACCTAAATGAATTACTTGATATAAATAAAGCCATTGTGTGTGTGTGTGTGTGTGTGTGTGTGTGTGTGTGTGTGTATATATTGGGGAAAAAAATTACGAATGAATCACACCATCAATTTATTATAAACTGTTTAAAAATAGTTATGAAAATTAAGCATACAAATAAATGTTCTCTCTCTCTCTCTCTCTCTCTCTCTCTCTCTCTATATATATATATATATATATATATATATATATTGTATTTTAAAATTATATAAAAATTTCACATTTATTCATATAATATATATAAACCACATTTATTATTATTATATATAACAACAAGAGTATGAAATGAAGTCACAAAACTATATATTAGTGGATATAGAATAGATCATTTATTGAATAATGGAATAAACGCAAAATTTGGGGGATAGAAGGGACTCTATGGCAGGGCATTTCGAAGCCTAATGCTTCTCATCAGAAGAGTAGAGAAGGTGCTAGGTAGCATGGTGGGGATGTAGCGTCTAACGCACGGTTCATTAGGAACAAAAAAGACTAAGTGTAATTATAGAATGCTACCTAACACCTTCTCTACTCTTCTGATGAGAAGCATTAGGCTTTGAAATGCCCTGGCATAAAGAGTCCCTTCTATCCCCCCACCCAAATTTTGCTTGTATTCCATTATTCAATAAATGATCCATTCTATGTCCACCAATATATAGTTTTGTGACTTCATTTCATACTCTTGTTGTTCTATTGTATAAGCTCCAATGATAATTGTTGAGCTTGGCATTATCCAGATAAGTCTCCTCTTGTGGAATTGAACTCTCTCTTTTCCTCTTACGCATTAAGCTATATATATATATATATATATATAAGCTGCACTATATATATATATATATATATATATATATATATATATGTGTGTGTATGTTATTGTAATATAAAGCATTAGTAAATGGGGTTTATTTTTACATGTGAGTGCAGCTTGATCCAACATCCAGCCATCACCATCATCATATTTGGTTTAATATCCATTTTACATGCTGGTATGTGTTAGGCGGCTTTTTGACTTCCAAACAAGCCTATCTCTGGACAGGTTTTTATTTATACTAATTCTCTCAAATCCATTCTTATCATTTCCAACCATGTTTCCTTCTATTGCCAACTGATCTTGCTATCTCAACTGTTCTACATCTCCTAACCCAAACACTCGCATTTAGTCTTTCAACACAACCATGTCATCAAAGTTTCCTGTTGTACACACATCTCCGCATACTGTTCAGGTTTATTAGTTTTCTCTAGAATCATTAGATTTAAAGTTGTCTTTAAGATACACATTACACAGCCATCATATCGTTTGCATATAATTTCTCTCTATGCAACACATGGTCAACCCTCACTAGCCAGGTTTTACTTCCATGCATCACCAAACTGTGTACACATTACTGATAGATTCTTCCCTTGATCAACAGCGGTAATACTCTGCTAGTTAGTAATGACAGAAGTTCCCTGAACTTACTCCATCCATTCCTAACTCTTGCAATCACACTAGCACCTGCTCCATCTTGTACTCCAATCTTATCACAAAGATGTTATAATATAAACTCTTTGCTTGATACGTTTAAAAACTGCTCCGGTTCACTGTTTCTTCATTTTAGTAGCGGTAAACGAAGACAGTTCTACAAGTCCAAAAAGTGCCCTCCCTCCCTCCCTCCCTTTGTGGCACTAGAGATTAAATCCTAAACAGTCGACAACAAAATGAAAATGTGGTCAAGAAACAAATATATAGCAAATGAATGTTACCAAAGGCAAGATAAGTTACTTTTCAATCTACCTGGATAAATTTTTGGTGTTTTAACTTATTTTAAAGCGTTTATTTAGTTTAAAGCCCAAGTAGTGCCGAGTGTTATGAGTGAATCATCTTTGGAATCTTGACTATCGCTCATTAAGCAAAATGCTGATAGAAATACACTCAAAATCAGTTAATGCATTTCTGATAATTGGATGTTCCATGAAACTGCAGTAAAGTGTTACATTTAATTTAGCTTAAATTTGCAGTTTTTGAAAAAATGACAAGTGTAGACTTTCTTTTTGGTGCCACTGTGTGTGTGTGTGTGTGTATATATATATATATATATATATATATATTAGTGATGGGA
Organism: Euprymna scolopes; assembly: GCF_053919585.1. Taxonomy (NCBI): domain Eukaryota; kingdom Metazoa; phylum Mollusca; class Cephalopoda; order Sepiida; family Sepiolidae; genus Euprymna; species Euprymna scolopes. The sequence continues at coordinate 40,360,920 of NC_136502.1, read as the reverse complement.
CGATTCCAACATTTTTCCCGATTCCGATACAATTACTGATTCTGTACTAAATTCCCGATTCCAATTCTTTATAAATCTCTAAATATATAAATCTAAAGTTTTTATCTTCCCTGATTACCGTAAAAAAAAAAACCAAACTCATTGTTAAAGATTTATATATTAAAAATAAAAGCGCACTTGTGAGAGGGGATGATCTATAGATTTTAGTTTTACAGGTAAAAACAATATTTGTTTTATTATTACTACCAGCAGTGGAAGATTTTGTTCTAAACAAAATTAAATAAAAAAGATAAAGGAATCGGTTTTGGCATCAGAAAATAGGTACAGATATTCCTGATTTTGATACCAATTCTGATATCGCCCAAAGTTCCGATTTTTCCAATTCCCGATTCCAATTAATCGTTCCAACATATATAGTAGTGATGGGACGATTCCAATATTTTTCCTGATTCTGTGCTAAATTACTGATTCCAATTCTTCATAAATCTCTAATTATTTAACTATAAGATTGTTATTTCTCCTGATTTTCGTAAAAACACATGTTAAATATGCAGATATTTTCCTAAATGTCAAAAATACGCTTGTGGAGGATGATCTATCGAGTTTAGCTTTACTGGTAATTTAAAATCAATAAATATTTATTATTTTATCATTATTAACAGCAATGGAAGATTTTGGTTTAAACAAGATCAAATTAAAAAAAGACAATTAAAAGGATTGTTTTGGCGTCGGAAAATAGGCATCAAATTTTCTGATTCCAATACCGATTCCCATATCCCCAAATCTTCTGATTTTTTCCGATTCCGATTAATCGTCCCAACATTAATATATACATCTAATCAAATAATAAATGCATGCATTCAAAAAGAAATTCTTAAAATGATGATTTAACAAAAATGATGTTCTTTAAAATATTGTAAAAAAAAAAAAAAAAAACAATAAAAAATAAATAAAATTTCCTAAATTGCACCATAAAATTGAGATTTAATATGACGTAAAATTTGGATTATTTGGACTACTATTCTCATTTTGGTTGTTATGTTCACATTTTGGTCAATGTAACTTCTGACCTTCTCAAGTACATCTTTTCATATGGAACCTGATCTCCAAAATTTCAAGGCATAATGTTGAATTTCTACTGACTCAATAGAATGCAGAAATGGAAACAAATTCTGAGAATAACATCCAAGTTGAGAAATGTAGTCCAAATAATTTTAGTAAACAATCCTCATCTCAAAAATTCTAAAAGAAAAACGGGTGTTTGTGCAGGTTAGTGATGTTTTAAACCAACACATTTCAGGTGAAAACATTATATACTTATGCATCATGTTGAAATTAGTATAAATTCCAAAAGTTACAAAAAATGATCCAATAGCTGTGCTAGATGTATTTTTAACAAAAAAATCATCCACAATTACATTTTGACATTTTGTATTTAAAAATTGCAGACTCTTAATTAAAATCAAGGAAGAGGAGTCAGTTTGTCATATAAAACTGCTAGCACAACTCTTTCGTATTAAAATCTATATAATTATAAAACTCAAATGATTTTGTAAATCGGATGTTGTAACCCAACATCCGATTGCGCATGTGTATATAAACATACACCCATAACAGCGCAAACAAATAAACACAAATCGCTGGACCGGTTTTGTTCGAACAAACGGACGTCCTTAGAAAAGCAAATATCTTAAATTTATTGAATAAAAAAACTCCAAGATATGGGAAGCAAACGCAAAACGTGATTACAAATAATACGTATAATTACCGACCTGTTTCATATATACGATATATATTATACTAATAATCAACGCGACAATAAAATGTATTGTTTTGCTGTGTATGTTTTCAGAGTCCCAATTTTTTTTCACTTTTAAATTATCCAAATAAACAATTGTTAATACTTTCTGCTTTTTTTAAATTTTTTTTTTTTTACATCGTTCATTTCCATATTATGTTTAAGTTATTTCAATGCAATTTTCTTACAAATAAATCTACTTTAACCTGTTGACAACCATAAGAGCATTTTACAACGGCAATTTACCCACCGCCTTCCTCTTTTTGTAATTTCTTCTCCATTTTTTAATACTTAATTTTTTTAGTACTGAAAAACATTCATACATTTTCTTCTAAACTACCAACATGAATAAATAACCCCGAAAATGTTTTTGTAAATTGCGTTACAAATAAATTATCAATATGACAATAAAACAGAACAACTCATAGAAATCTATCTGTATTCTTTTTTCATTTTAATATACTTTCATAGAAATGTTTCTGTTATGTCAAAAAAAAACTATTTTCTTTACGTCACAAGTGTCATGCTCATACGTTAATTCCATAGCTAATATAACATACTGACCCAACGGGTCACAGATAGTTTAGTATTTTATTAACGATCTTGATTGAGGATTTGTATCTTGCAAACGCTAGTTTTCATTATTTACTATGTGAAATATATTTATGAAATAGTAACAAATTAAATTGCCGGCATTTTCTGAATATATCAGTGAACGGAAGGTTTAATAGATAAGAATGGATTATAATCATTGACTGCTCTTTTTGACCTGGATTTTGCTCCGCAGAAGGGACAACAGTGACAAGCATGATATAGTCCCTTCTGGTTAATGATTATCTTCCTCTCATCACATATATTAATTCCATAGCTAATATAACATACTGACCTAGTATTCAATAAAATTTAATAAATTCTGTTTTACTTGTAATTATTTTTCACACGGATCATTTTTTTTTTTTTTTTATAACTTTTCGAATTTATACTTATTTTGACATAATACATAAGTATGTAATAGTGTTTTCACTTGAAATGCGTTGGTTTAAAACATCACTAATTTGCACAAGAAAAACGTATTTGAAAGAAGTTATTTTAGGAATTTACCTTTGGATCTACTTTTTTTTTTATCCATAAAAATTAAAATTTGCGTCGGTTTAGTTGATATCTAACTGTTTTCCAGCTTTGACATATGTAAAATTGTTCATTATTTGAATGCATTTTAATATGAGTGCAACACGAGTTGCAGATTTGAATCTGTGTGGATTAGACAGCAAAGACAGGATGCTTCTGAAAAATCCTCATCCTACGAAAACCACATTACAAATGAGGAAGTGAAAATCAGACGGTCATCGTGTGTGAAGATCTTTTGTAAAATGGAACGATAATATTACATGATCATCAGATCTAGCAAAGCAATCGCGCAAGGAACTGTACAAGGACGAAGAAGAAGGGGCAGACAAAGAAAGTGGTGGGAGATCAACGTCTGATAGTTGACAGGGATGATGCTGATTAGAAAAGCAGAAAATCGGGAGGGCTGAAGAAAACTGATTGCCAGATCATCTTTTGTGTCCCAACAACCATCCAGTCGGACAGATGATGATGATGATGATAATCTGTATTTGATATTTCTCTGTTGTTCTAATTGAATACCCTGATAATGCTTCTTAGAAAAACTAAACGGGGTGAAAAGTGACCATAAAGATTTGGTCAGTTTAGCAGTCATGGCATGCAAAAACGGAAACAAAAAAGTATGTGAGTGTCCCAGCATATGTGGTCTATGAAAATGCTGGAGTCATGCTGAGCTGACTAGCTTGACTTATTGAATCCCAAATATGAAATTATACGTTGTCTTCAATGTTTTCCACCTTCTTGTTGGGTCAGTTTTTACTCAATGATTTTTCTCGGCTTCTTCAGTGTCTCATCAATATATATACTTTATGACATTTAAAAAAAAAAAAAAAAAAAAAGCATTGATGAAAATGAAATCTTTTTTATCTTAAAAATTAAAAAAATTAAAAAAAAAAAGACTGCTAGTTCTTTTTTCCAATTTCAAGATGATGACTTCTGTTGAAACATTTTTTTTAATCCTGATAATTTTTTCATTTTGTATTGTTTTTTTCATTTTGTATTCTTTTTAATTGTGTCCATTGAAAAAATTTTTGTTTTATTGCTAAAACCATTTTAAAGTTGTAAAAGTATAAAAATGAACGTCTAATATTTTCTTATTGCAATTTTTTTTCTTTCCTTTCAATATTTTTTTATTTTTTTTATTTTTTAGGGATTCTAAAGAAGCTGAGAATGTTTGTCTATCTGATAAAGAAATTTCCAATAAGGTCAGTTCAATTAATATATTACAAGCAGGCATATTTGACATTACCTGACATATTATATCAAGATAATACCAATGATGAAATAAAAAAACAGATTGTATTATTTGGATTCTTCTGATTAATGTTTTCACCTTGAATGTTATTTTCACAAGGTTTCGGTCAATGTAACCTCTGACCTTCAAGTGTATCTTTTTAGACTTAAGAATCTGCATGAAATTTCTCACAGAATGCTTCATTTAATCCGTGAGGGTAGAATGCTCTTGTTCCATCAGCCATGACTGGATAGAAGACCTAAATAATTTGCAATTGTGTTTTTGATTGTCAGCCGCATTGAGAATTGAACCTTCAACCTCCAGAAGAGTAACTTGTAGTTGAATTTTGCCAAGTACTTTATCCACTATGCCATGAAATATGAAAAAAAAAAAATGCTTGAAAAATTTAGTGGAGCAATCTATCCATCTAATAATTGAGTAATTTAGAATAAATTCTTCCCAATCTAGTTATTAATTTATTTAAATATATTTCATATTTATGGTTATAATGTTTGCAAGTACAGGATTCACTCCTAAACAAATTAACCAATAAATATAAATTTTTGAACATAACTGCTAGTGGTTCAGATACAAGCTATGTTTAACTTTAAGCAAAATGATGTTGGAAGCCTTTTGTGAAAATTTAGATACCTCTGATTTTTGTGAAATTTTAATAAATAGGTATTAGGCATCAATTAATATTTTTTTTTAATTTCGTCTTCTTTGGAGTATTTGAAAGGGTTTTAGGAAGGCATAATGTGAAGTTTAACTCCTATTTAAAATCTAATAATTTAATCTGTAATTATTGGACAGCAAGATTTCTGAAATTACAATTTCGTTTTAAAATCCTTTAAGCTTTTTAAACATTTGCTAGAATCAAAATCATGTAATGGATTTATTATTCCAAATTAAAATAAGGAATCTAGACATAAGGCTTAGTATCATTATAACTTAATTATAATCTTCGTAAGGGAACAGAAAAGTGTTAGTGGGAATTAATTTTACCAATCCTAGGACGGGTATTTTTGCTTGTGTATTTTATTTAAAAGAACATCAGCAACATAGAAATTCAGAATTAAAATCTTTAAAAAAATTTCTGTGTTTGTCTTTGAAATTCTGTTGCTGTTTTTGTTCATTTCAAATATCATCACATATTTTGGGGGTCCTTAATCTTAATTCAAAAGGACTTGCATTTCTGTGCCTGTCTGTTAATTTGGTATTCTGTTGTTCTGGTAATCTTCTCAGAAACTTTTAATGTTCACTCGTTCTCTTCATTCAAATTTGTGGCCCCTACAATGTAACAACTGTAGCTTTTCTTTGTTTTGCTTTTAAACTGTATTGTTAAAATTGATTAATTTTATTTATTTAAAAAAAAATTTTTTTTCAGATCCTACCAAAAGATGGGTCTGACAATCAGGCGGGAGGAGAAGGAGGACTTAATGACACTGGAGAAAACAATAATGATTACAACTGGAAGCATCCGGACTTACCAGATGCTACTGGTGGGTTTCATGACCCTACGGAACCCTGCAACCGGGGTGGTGGTGGCGGTGGCAGCAACAATTTCAATTCGGAGCAAACATTCAACCAAAATGATAATTGGCGCCGTTTTGGTCCTCCTCCTCCTGGTAACATGAGAGGTCAAGGTGTCCGCATGAGAGGAGGACTCCAGCAACCACCACCTCCACATCGGAATTTTGAGGAGGAAAGTGGACCCTGGGGGATGCAGGGACCTCCTCCTCGTATGGGACCAGACTTTAATTTCAATATGAATCGAGGTGGTGGACCTGCTGGGCCACGGATGATGGGTGGTCCTTGTGAGATGAGGCCTGGATTCAATTCAGGTATGGGTCCTCCTGGCATGGGACCCAATCATCGTGGAATGATGAGGGGTGGTGGTGGTATGGGGATGAGGCCTCCATTCAGGTCTAATGAGATGGGTAGGCCATTTGATATGAATTTGCCTGGTAACAGATTTGATGGTGGATACCCAAGGGGTGATCCTCCTTTTGACTCTATGGGCCCTAATGAAAAAGAATCTCTGAACCAAGGAGAAGCCGGTATGATGGGTTCAAGACGAGATTTTCCACCCCAGACTGATCAGCATTCACGGTTTGGATCATATCCCCCCCCATCTCCTCATCAGCTGCAGCAGTTCTCAAGAGGCAATTGTCAACCAAACTCAATGGAAATGAATAGAGACGGAAAATGCATGCCAGTAAGTTGCCAAATTCTCTTTGATTGTTTTATAGTGATATGATTAGAGCAGGTACTAATCTGATTGCAAAAATTAAGAGTTGATGGAGTTCAGAAAACTTTTACTATTATCACCACTATTATTATTACCACTTATTAGGCATGTGTACTCAGTGTGATCACTTATGGAAGTGAGGGTTGAGAACATGCGTTGCTTGAAGAGAAATCATATGATGGATGTGTAATTTTTTTTTTTTAATCGAAATTGCTCCAGATGAATCACAAGACTCTATGGACAAATTTATCTTTAGTTGACCTTTGACAACTAAATATTTTTGTTTACTAGCCAAATAGAAAAGTTACTAGCCAAACCCATATGATTTTTAGAATATGACATTTTTGTTCTGTAATGAGTATGTACATAAAGATTTTTCTGTTTTTTTTTAATAAGTGTAATTCTAAATATAAGACAAATTTTATGTTGATACTTGAAGGTATAAACATTCTAATTTCTTCAGATATTTTTTTAAACATCCTTTGTTAAAAAAAAGAGCATATTCTATTAAACTTTTATTCATAAATAATTTAACTTTCTTTGTTTTATTTAAAAAAAAAAAAAAAAAAAGGTTGAAAAGATATTTTTCACTCAGTAGTGAGCTTTGAAAGATTGTCAATGAAAGAAATACATTTGCCAAAAGATAAGCGTTTCATTATTTCTAGTCGCCACTCTGAAAAATCACTCGCAAATACGACTGTTTCACTTGCAATGTATAGCCCTGAGTCATGAAGTCATTTAAAAAAAAATTACTACTCTAAGGTCCAAAAACTAATCAACAATAAGTGTTGGATAGATTCTGACTGATAAAACATGGCTCATGGAATATGAGGACTAACGGGCAAAAGAAAAGAAGTGAGAATTACATAAAGTCCTAACTTACATTTGATGACTTGATGATGAACGTTTTTTTTTTGTTTTTTTTTTTTAAGGAGGAGGCATGTTCATTTCCAAATCACTTGGTTGGGAAGGTCATTCCTAATTCACCTTTTTATTTTGGCCATTGGCTACTTGCATTCCTGATTTGATGACGTAGACCATTTCTGAAATAGCCTTTTCACTATTGATTCCATTATGCTGTTGGCCCTGTGCAGTTCTAATAAGTCTATCCTTCTCTTTGGGAAGGGCTTAGTTTATTGCTAATCACCTGAGGTTCCCCTACTGAGGAATGCTGACAGGGCTACTCGGACATTTTTTTTTTTTATTATTTTTTTTATTACATTTTCACCCCATACAAGGCACATCGCCACTTTGGTGTAGGGGACTACTAACAGGGGCAACAACTACTGGGGTACTATGTAGGGATTTGGGCAGCAAGATGTTAGTTCATGTTGCACTTGAACTTCTGCACGTCAGTACAGTTGGGGAAGCAGGGACCTGGAATGGAATTCCAATGTCTAGCGGTTCTAGGGAAGAAACTACTGGAGTAGGAAGATCTTTTACATCTAGGGATTTCTACAGTGTGGGGGTTGGATTTTGCAGCCTGTCGGGTCTATCGAGGGTGTTCACGTCATGGGGGCACAAGTGCTTGCAGTTCGTCAGAGCATTCACCATTATAATACTTGTAGAACAGGCAGAGGGATGCAACGTTTCGGCGATGGGACAGAGGCTGAAGCTTAGATGCCAGTTCAGGGCCTATCAGATTTGCGACTCTCTTTTGAACCTTGTCAAGGAGCAAGAGACTAGTAGCCGATGCACCAGCCCAAATATGACAGCAATACTCCATACATGGGCGAATGGTTGCCTTATAGAGGTACAGGATACTTTCGGGTGTTAGTAGTTGTCTAGCACGGTAGAGAGAGCCCACCTTCCTTGCAGCAGCCCTGGCAATGCCCTCAATGTAATTGTTCCAACTCCTGTTTCTTGTGAACGTTAGGCCAAGGAGCTTGAAAGACGTACTCTCAGATAAAGAGTCGTTGGCCATTGCTATAGGTGGTAGAGAAGGTTTCTTGTAATTATTGAATGAAACTAGTTTAGTCTTGGCGGCATTGAACGTGACCATTTTTTTGCAGGCCGAAGGGCTCTTTAGGAGTGGGGGCTTTTTAATCTCACTTGGAAGGGAGATAAATATGGGGAGGAGGTCAGATCCAAAAGTAATGTCTCTTATTTTTATTCCACCTGAATGGGTCACAGAGGATTTCAAATTGAATCTTTCTGTTGCAGATATTGATGGTGTCAGACTCTAAGAAATCAACCCCTGTCATGAGTGTGCATCAGGAGCGGAGATGCGTCATTAATATTTTGACAAAAAGTGCATTGAGAATGGTGGTGACTATGTAGAAAAATAAATTTTGGGGCACAAAAGGTCACCCGTTTTAATGGTACCACTCCCATCTTTGAGCTCTCCAATTTTTTTAGTTAAAAAAAAGAAGCTTTACTTTTGGAACAATCCTTCTATTACAAAGCACGCTCTGAATGCCTATGCAGAGCCATCGTTCATCGCTGACAAAAGTGCATGGAGAATAGTGGTGATTATGTAGAAAAAAATAAATTCTAGAGCATAACAGGTTGCTCATTTTAATGGTAGTGCTCTTGTCTTTGTAGCTCTTTAACTTTTTGAGTTAAAAATAGGCTTTACTTTTGGAACTACTCTTGTACTATCAAGGATTGCAGTAAATGATGTGTCCTTGTTGCAACGCATCATTTCCATTGTTCTTAATATCAGCAATGTCACAAAACTGCTTACTTATTTGGGCAAAATATTAAGATATTTTTTGTTAATATATTTTTTCAAACATATTTATGTTTTGTTTTTTGTTTTTTTAATGTATTTCATTTAAATATACTTTATTTAAACCTGTGTAATCTATTACGATCTTTGCTGGCAAAAACTATTTTCTGTTGCATATTCACCTTTTTGAAACTGATAAAACTGTAAAAACACATTCATAACTTTTTTTCATGTTTCTGTAAATAAATATTTTAAAATATCTAAATAGTTTGACGAAACATATAACATTAATTTAAAAAAACATGGTTATTTGAAAAGATATGCGATTAAAAAAATAAATATAAGATTAATTGATAAATAAGTTTACATACTTTTATATATTTTTGTTATAAGAGGGTGAAAAAAAATAAACAAAATATATATGAAAATTATATCCATTTTGTGCTTCCATACCTCAATTGAGAGATGCGAGTGCCAGCTTCTGACATGTTTGAAAGTTAGGGTCTGGTTTTATGCACAATTATTAAATATAATTATGTGTTTTTTTCTCTCTTGTCTGTATTTTTTCAAATACATTGACTATTAAACAACTTTTTAAGAAATAATTTAAGCAAATCTAACATTTTTATTTGTATTTTGAAATGAAATTTACATATTCGTGATTTTAAAGTTAAATTTACAAATAACCAGCATTATCGAGTAGTGATTTTTTTATGCATTTATTTATTTATTTTAAACTATGCTGTTTTGAGGTGGAGGGGATCAAAAATATTTTGAACAAAATTTAAAGAAAACTTCCAAAAGATAAAGCCCTTTAAGTGATGCTTGCCTTTAATGAAAAAAATGTTTTTAAATTAAAAGAAGCCTCCTTAATTATTCAAAAGTGTTGATAAATGAACAATACAATGAGTTGTCATATTCTCTTTTTTATTTTTTGTCCTTTTTTTCTTTCAGTTGTTTCCCTTTTTTTTTTTTTTTTTGTCATTTATCTTTTTTTTTTATTTTAATCATTTTCCATTTTTTTCCCCCTTTCTTCCCCATTTCCTCTCTTCCTTTTTCTGTTTTTTTTTCCCTCTTTTTTTGACCTGGTTTTCATCCCTCCCTCTTTTTCTCTTCTGATTCTCTCTTTTTATTCTCATTAAAGACAATCACCACTTAATGATACAAAGATTTTTGGGTGAATTATTTAGGATAAGGATTGATAATTTATAATTGAATTTGGATTACTTTTCTACTATTCATATCTTGGTTATTATTATTTTCATGTTTCAGCTGATGGAACCTCTGACATTTTTTAAGCGAATCTTTTTAGATGAGGATTGATAATTTGAATTATTTGAATTATCTAAACTACTATTCTCATCTTGGTTGTTATTTTCACAACGTTGCAGCTGATGTAAAAAGTAATTTTAATTTTATTCTTGGCTACTATTGCTGATGGTGGAGATTGAACATTCAACCTTTATGTATTGAGTAACACTCAGTTCGAAGTGACAGTCTTTTGGAAGGTTCAGTCTTCAACACAGGTGATAATAATTCAGAATAAAAATAAAATTGTCTTCTATCTGGCTATGACTGACATGATGAGAAAAATCTACCCCTGTGGATTAAATAACGAGTTAAAAAAAGATGCGCCTGAAGGAGCTTGGAGGTTACATTGGACGAAACGTAACAATATCAACCAAGATGAAAAGAGTAATTCAAATAATCACTCTCAGACAAAGTTAAAAAAAAAGTCTTCAAATCCCGCATTATCAACCAAGTCTCGCATTATCAACCAAGTTCTTTCTAGTCTGAAATGGTGCAATGTTGCATCCCTGTGTCGGTTTTACAAGTAATTTAATGGAATACACTGTGATGAACTTATAGCACTTGTGCTCCTTCAATGTACATACTCTCAATTAACCCGACACGCAGCAAAATTCCACCCCTTCATTGTTGAGGTTTGTAGATGCCGAAAAACCTTTTACTCTCATAGTTTGAAATTGGAAGCCATGTTTAATTTCAGAAAAGTTTCCGATGGGTAGCTAATTTGTATAAGTTCTGGAGATGATCTGTATTAGTTTGAACTTTTAAATTTTATAGACGAAGACTAAAGGTCTTTCTTGTGTAGACACGAAAAATTATATATGCAAGAATTTTAAAAGATCCAATATTTTTATGAATCGATTCCAGTTTCTGATTGGTTGCTAGCAAAACTTGGCTCCATTTGATTGGTTAGTTCCTATCACCAGTGTCTATAAGTAGAACCTTCCAATTTTCTTTAATCATAGCCTCTTTTTATATAAAAAATATTTCAACAAATAGTTTCTTCTTCCAAAATGTTAGACATTGAAATTCCCTTTCTGTTTTCTGCTTCCTGGACTGTAGTAACCTGCAAAAGTTGGAATGTAATGTGAACAGATATTGTACTGTTCAACTCGCTACAGTTTCCAGTGAGACACAATCCCAAATATTAGCACCTTGTTTTCCAAGTGGCAATATACTTTGTTCCGGGTGAAAAAATTTTTTTTAAATATTTAAAAAAAAAAAAAAAAAAAATACAAATTATCAATCCTCATCTTAAATATTCTGTGACCTAATAATCAAACACCAATATATTCAAACGATTTGTGTGATATAAATATTAAAACGATTTGTGTGATATAAATATTCAAACGATTTGTGTGATATAAATATTCAAACGATTTGTGTGATATAAATATTAAAACGATTTGTGTGATATAAATATTCAAACGATTTGTGTAATATAAATATTAAAACGATTTGTGTGATATAAATATTCAAACGATTTGTGTGATATAAATATTCAAACGATTTGTGTAATATAAATATTCCAACGATTTGTGTGATATAAATATTAAAACGATTTGTGTAATATAAATATTCAAACGATTTGTGTGATATAAATATTCAAACGATTTGTGTAATATAAATATTAGAACGATTTGTGTGATATAAATATTAAAACGATTTGTGTAATATAAATATTCAAACGATTTGTGTGATATAAATATTCAAACGATTTGTGTAATATAAATATTCCAACGATTTGTGTGATATAAATATTAAAACGATTTGTGTGATATAAATATTAAAACGATTTGTGTGATATAAATATTCAAACGATTTGTGTGATATAAATATTAAAACGATTTGTGTGATATAAATATTCAAACGATTTGTGTGATATAAATATTAAAACGATTTGTGTAATATAAATATTCCAACGATTTGTGTGATATAAATATTAAAACGATTTGTGTGATATAAATATTCCAACGATTTGTGTGATATAAATATTAAAACGATTTGTGTAATATAAATATTCAAACGATTTGTGTAATATAAATATTCAAACGATTTGTGTGATATAAATATTCAAACGATTTGTGTGATATAAATATTAAAACGATTTGTGTGATATAAATATTCAAACGATTTGTGTGATATAAATATTAAAACGATTTGTGTGATATAAATATTCAAACGATTTGTGTGATATAAATATTAAAACGATTTGTGTGATATAAATATTCAAACGATTTGTGTGATATAAATATTAAAACGATTTGTGTAATATAAATATTCAAACGATTTGTGTAATATAAATATTCAAACGATTTGTGTGATATAAATATTAAAACGATTTGTGTAATATAAATATTCCAACGATTTGTGTGATATAAATATTAAAACGATTTGTGTAATATAAATATTCAAACGATTTGTGTGATATAAATATTAAAACGATTTGTGTGATATAAATATTCAAACGATTTGTGTAATATAAATATTAAAACGATTTGTGTGATATAAATATTCAAACGATTTGTGTAATATAAATATTCCAACGATTTGTGTGATATAAATATTAAAACGATTTGTGTAATATAAATATTCAAACGATTTGTGTGATATAAATATTCAAACGATTTGTGTGATATAAATATTAAAACGATTTGTGTAATATAAATATTCAAACGATTTGTGTAATATAAATATTAAAACGATTTGTGTGATATAAATATTCAAACGATTTGTGTGATATAAATATTAAAACGATTTGTGTGATATAAATATTAAAACGATTTGTGTGATATAAATATTAAAACGATTTGTGTGATATAAATATTAAAACGATTTGTGTGATATAAATATTCAAACGATTTGTGTGATATAAATATTCAAACGATTTGTGTGATATAAATATTCCAACGATTTGTGTGATATAAATATTAAAACGATTTGTGTGATATAAATATTCCAACGATTTGTGTGATATAAATATTCAAACGATTTGTGTAATATAAATATTCCAACGATTTGTGTGATATAAATATTAAAACGATTTGTGTTATATAAATATTCAAACGATGCGTGTAATATAAGTATTCAAACGATTTGTGTGATATAAATATTAGAAGAAATCGTCAATCATACTGCCATTTTTATCTTTCATGTCAATTCAACTTTGATTAAAAGAAAAGGTTATTTTCTCTTTAACAGAAACCTTTCCCAGAGGATGACTTCAATCGTGGGCCATTCAACTCTCACCCAAATTCCAGTAACCGTTCCGATACTTGGCCATCTCGAGATCGCCCCCACTGGCAGGAGAATCAATTCGGTTACGACAATGACAATTCCGGTTGGAATTCCGATAAACGTTCTTTTCCTGCTAATCCAAATATGGATCCTGACTACCGTAAAGGTTTTAACAGAGATTTTCCTTCCGATACGGGCCAACCACCATGGTCCGGTGATTTCCCTGGTCCACATTCTGATGGCAACGGCTATAACCAATCACGACCTCCTTTTCAAAATACAGCTCGTCCGATGGATTATGATTATCCTCCATACCGCAATATGCCCAATTCAAGGTACGAATATTTCTTCTTTACACACACACACACACACATCTTATATATCTATATATATATCTATATATATATAGATATATATATATATATATATATATATATATATATAAGACAAAACGGCTGCGCACGTTTTTGTATGTCCAGCAAAGGTTTTTTGTTTTTTTATGGGCTTCTTGGGGAGAGGGGGGGGTACTATTTCTTAGAACTGTTTATATACTCCCTAGATCATAATATCTAATATTTGCGAACAAACATCGTGTCTACATTTAATTTGATCAACTTTTATAAAATTCGCGCTGTTACTTCCTCTTACGTGTTTTTTTGTGTTTTTCATATAAAAGTGAAACTAAATTGAAAGAGAAGTCAGCTTCTCGGCCTTTCGTACCAGGATGTCCAGAAAGTAATCAGCTTTGATCAATCTGGGAGAAACCCCCTCATATCAGACAATCGCTATTTCAGTTGGACATTCCCTTTTTGTGGGGAGCTGGTTTTCTCCAACATCGTGGGGAAACAAATAAATGAAACGTCGGAAAGCCAACGTTCGTTTCTGCAAGTGAATTTTTTGATTGACATTGCTAAATTTGAACGCTTTCCATTTCCTATGGCTTCGTAGTGTAGCGGCTGCCTTCGTGTCACGGGTTCGAACCTACCTGCCTACTAACACTTTTTTTTTTCTTTTTTTTTTCGTGCTCAACACACACACTTCCAAACACTCGGACAACGCCAGGTACCCCCGCTAGTGTGCGTGTGTGTATATATATATATATATATATATATATATATATATATATGTGTAATATTTTTATTTATATAGACAAATATTACATAGTTGCTACACTGAACATGCTAATGTTCCAGACAATTGGTTGGCAAGAACCAAAAGTCCTCGTCAGGCGATGTAATAAAGCTTATGTACCACTGAAGGCATCTGGTTCTCAAATGAAAGAAATGAAATATATTTTTTTATATATATATATATATATATATATATATATATATATATATATAAAAATAAAATGTTAAAATGTTTAAAGTTAGCATTTTAACATTTTATTTTTATAAATATAAAAAAATATATTTAATTTCTTCCATTTGAAGATGCTTTATCTCGGTGAAGAATGTATTTATAAAAAGTGTTTAAATATTTAAATAATTATTTTATTGATAATTTTTGAAATTTTAAATAAAGAAAAGAAAAAAATTTTAAAATGAATAAAAGAAAATTATCATTCGTCAAATCCATTTGCCGTTTTATATAAGTTTTTCTTTTTTTTTTCTTTTTGCATGTAAAGGTTTTGAATGCGTTCATTTCATTTTATTTTTAAGTAATACTTAACTCGTGCAAAAATTTCTTTTTCAAAATACGACTTGAAACATGTATATTTGTTGTTTTATTTTTTTACGTAATACTTTACTCACACTGATGACACCAGCAGATCAACTGTTAGTGTTGAAAATTAAATTCAAACAACTTTTTCCATGCATTCATATGTGGTTTGATTCTTGTAAATAACTTTTGTGACCACAAAATGTTGACTTTTTTCTCTTTTTTTTTACTTCCTGTTAAACTTACAATGTTATGTTTTAGACACTATTTTTTTAGCCTCCTTTCCTGAACAGTGTCAGGGGTGGGGAATGGGGCTGTTTCAGTTGCTAATTATTTCATCTATTAGTTTTACTGTTATGTACGTTTGCTATACTGTGACATTTCAAATCTTGGTACTTGTACAGTTTAATCAAGACATTAAAAAATGAAAATATCGAAAAAAAGTTTAAATTGTATGTATCCGTTATGGAATGAAGTTCTCTGAAAAAAAAAAATTTCTCTTAATTTCATCAAGTAGTTTTTTTGTTTTTTTTACAGTGAAAAAACAATTTGTTATGATACCGAGCAAAAGGTTCGATTTTTAGGAAGAAAAGCTAGTATTAAAGATGGGGAGGGAGTGTTAGCACTTTACATGGAGTTATCTCCCCGTGGCGTTTCTAAAATCCAAACAAAAATTTAAAAAACTCCAAGGTGTCTGCCTTCAACGTGCTGTCATAAAAATGTGGTTTTCCGCTGTAAAAAAAAAAAAAAAAAAAAAAAAAAAAAAACTACTCGATCAAATTAAATTAAATTTTTTTTCAGAGATCTTCAGTTCAAAACGGATACGTACAATATAACCCTTTTTTCGATATTTTCATTTTTTAATGTCTTGATTAAACTTTGCAAGTACCCAAATCTTTTTCTTTTTTACTTCCTGTTATACTTACAATGTTATGTTTTAGACACAGGTGATATCGGACACAGTTCCAATTGCTAATCATTTTATCTATTAGTTTTACTACTGTGTATGTTTGGTTTACTGTGACATTTCAAATCGTCCTTTTCTTTTTTTGTCTCGCAGAGATGGTGATTATACTCAACAAGGACCGCCGACTGATGTTCCGCCTTACCCTGATAGACTCTCAGGAAATGAGTTCAATTCTCCTTATACAGAAACCATTGATTATGAACACAAATCTGCCAAAGAAATGTTTGACTATAGTGAAGGTAATTCATCTTGATTTCAGCCTTTTTTTTTTCATCGTTAGCTACTCACATCCCTGTTGTCAGTTTTATGTGTACAATGAATTCTACGCTTTTTTTATTATTCAAAAAAAAAAAAAGCATCTTTTTTTTAAATTGCTTCTCTGCTTTTTCGTTGAAATCTGCCCCTGCCTTTTTTTTTTTTTTTTTTTTTTTTTTTTTTTTTTTTTAATAAGGAATTGTTGATTTCTGCAAAATCATGAGACTTATTTTTTCATCTACTTGACTGAGTTTTATTTATTTTGGCTTTCTCTTTCTTGCTTTCCCTTCTTTTGTTTCTATTTTTTTCCTTTCATCTTCCTCTCTCTCTTTTTCTCTCTCTCTCTCTCTCTCTCTCTTGTCTTGGTGTGCCTTTATTCCTTTCATATCAATTCTCTCAGAAACCTGAAAATGTTAATTTTTCTGTGGAGGATGAAACTTCAAGCCATTCATGAACGTTTCATCAGACTTCCTGTCCTTCCCTATTCCTCCCCCTATTTTCACTGCCCCCCTCCCCCGCATTGTCTACTCCTATCACTGTATACCACACTTAGAGCATTGTAAATATTTGATTTTTGCTCAGACACAAAACCATTTCAGCTACGCATTTCTCTTTTCAGATCCACACAGGAATCAAGCTCCGACTGTCATTGATTACGGACACAAACATCCGAATCAACTTGATGAGCCAAAAGTTTTTACAGGTAAATTCTCTTTCTTTCTCTTTTTTTTTTTTTTTTTTTTTTTATTTAAGGGAGTCACCTTATTAAGGCCCAAAGGTCGCTTGAGGATAAGAGTAAATAAATGTAAGGTGGTCAGTGAGGTAACAACGTAGTGATCGTTAGTGGTGGAAATTGATACAATTTTATTATTTAAGGAGACAACTCCACAAGAACTTGTTTGCATTGAACATGAAAACGATCATGTTGTAGTTAGTTAGAATGCAGGCCAGTGGGATAGAATTCTACAGGCAAGCCGTTCTAGGAAAAAAGCTTTCTTCCTGAAATTTGTGTTTTAATTTAGGCACAGATAGAGAGTGGCAGAATTCTTGATAGTGGTTGTAGCTAGACAAGTACTTTTTTGTGAATGTTTGGTGGGGAGAGGCATAGATTGGAGCCTTCTGTAGGAAATAGATTGCAAAGAGGAGAAAAGGGCATCACCTACTAGGTTTTGAAGCCAGTTTTGAAGTTTAGGGTACACCGAGCAGCTCTTCCCCAGATGTAGCAACAATACTTGATTTTTAGGACTTATTTTGGTTCTTACACAATGTATGAAGTGTACATTGGAATGTACACTCTCTATTTTATTAATATAATTTTTTTATAACTTTTAACAGAGAATATTTGCACTGAAGCATATTTTAATAGGGGCCAGATTCATAGTGGAGCAACCTGAGTGGGGAGTTGAACAGCAAGGTGTCTGTTCACATGATATTTAAATTTTTGCATGTTGGTATAGTTGAGGAAACAGTAAATAGGGAGGGTGAAATCGAGGAGGGGGGATAGAATTTGTAATACAAATATGGGTTCTTGTCCCGAATTCTCCCATATTAAAAAAAACAAAACAAAAGTAAATAAAAATCTGTGATGTACGCATCTGTGACAGAGCAAAAATATCATATTCTAAAAATCGTGTAAATTGATCAGTTTTATTTTTTTTATAAAGAAAAATTATTTTTAAACGATTAATGGGAATTCGTAAGCATTACAACACAAATCTATTAAGAACGAATTGTTGAGTTATTTTCCTTGTTTTTATAGATTTCTTTTCAAAATGGCAAGCAAAACATGATACTCATAAAATTTGATTTCTTTTTTAAAAATAAAATTACTTGATCAATTTATATGAATTTTGGAATATGATATTTTCCTTTTGTTATGAGTATATACATCATACAGATTTTTTTTATATTGGGGGGAATTCTGGACAAGAACCAAAATTTGTTACACTTTTTGTTCTTAGCAACACCGGGTAGCCCTTCTAGTGAATAATAAAGAGCAATATACATTGATTTAAGATGCATTTAAAATGACAAATAAAAATGTTTATAAGATCCAAAAAACCAACAAAAGCAAAATGTGCACGATTACAAACTGACATTGATGAATTTCTTTCTCTTTTATCTTTTCCAGATACAGATCTTCGAGTCGGTTTATCAGATGGTAATCAAGAACAACCACGTAATGAACGAGGTAATCGGACGCATGTCGATAGAGACCGTAGTCCTTTAGATGCAGGAGACAAGCCGCGAGATAGTGAGCGAGACAGGTTTCATGGGGATGTGGATCGGCTGCGAGGAAGGGACAAAGATGCAGAGATGCGCAATCGAGATCTCAGAGACCGAAACCGGCCGATGGCAAGGGATCGCGACAGGGATCGAGACAGAGGCAGAGATCGAGATAAGTTCAGGGACGGAAGATACGATCCACATTCAAGAGTAAGAGAACGAATAGATGACGAGGACAAATGGAGCGACCGAAAGCATGATGATCGGAAATTTGATCGAAATTCGCGTGGAAGGTGAATATTTTCTGACATCTTATATACATACCTATTTTTATAAAGGGCAGTTGTGTGTGTGTGTACCTAAAAGTCAAAAACTACACAAGACACAACCCCAAAGTTGACATATTCTTTTTTAGTATTGCCTCTGACAGAATATAGACATATTTTTTTTTTTTCTGTCATATTCAGTGGAGGAGTTAGTTCAAATTTAGTTGGTGGGTGTGGGTGCATTTAAGGCATTTTTTCTCATCAATCTTTGGTGTAAAATGGTACTTGGGATATATATATATATATATATATATATATATATCTTTATTCGATTGGCAAAATTTTAGAATAATTATAAAAAAGTGAACCATATCGTAAATTCAATCAACTAAAAAATGGAAACCGGGGTGAGGAAAAGAAAAAAAATTATATATATAATGGGGCAAGTTATATGTACAATTAAATAAAATAAATAAGTCGATTAAAAAAACGATCGTTAAAATATACCCAAAGCGCTTTTCGTTCAGACAAACATTTTCAAGGGTTATAAGTCTGAAAATTATTATTTTTAGAATATTTGGTAGTGATATGGAATACGAGCGGAGAGGAGGTTAAGAAAAAAAAAAAAAAAAAAAAAAAAACCTGACTACCCAAATAATTCTAACTGAAGCCGGAGGTTTCTCTGCTTGCACAAAGTAGGGGGGTTAGCAATGATGGCAAGTGCTTCGAGGACAGACAGGTGGAACTTTGTGCGTCCTCGGTACAAAACAGAAAAACACTCCGGAGAGAAAACAAGACCGCACTCCTTTTTATCGACCAAGTGTTGACCGATGGACGATTCTATCAGTTGAGATTTTCTGGTAATAGGTTGATGATCCCGGATGAAACGGGGAACATGTTGGGCGATTCTGACCTGAAGACGCTGGGTCGTCTTGCCTATATAGACGGCACCACACCGACATTGAAATTTATAAATAATATTACTAGTTTGGGAGATAGGCAAGACATCCTTAGGAAATGAGGGAAAGGCGGTTTTTGTGGAAAAGGCAATACGGAGCGATAGAGCACCAAAATTAGAAGACACCAGAGAGGAAATCTTATCGCAAATAAGTTGGCCTTCAAGTCCAATCCAGGGTAACCTAAGGTATACCGGAAATCTACATGGACCGTATTTTGGTAGCTCAGAAAAGGATTGAATTTTTTTATTAATAACTAAGTTAACTAATGGAGGTGGATATCCATTAGTAATAAAAATCCTTTTAATGTTTTCAATTTCCACATCAATAAAATTTTGGGTAGTCAGGTTTTTTTTTTGTTTTTTTTTTTCTTAACCTCCTCTCCGCTCGTATTCCATATCACTACCAAATATTCTAAAAATAATAATTTTCAGACTTATAACCCTTGAAAATGTTTGTCTGAACGAAAAGCGCTTTGGGTATATTTTAACGATCGTTTTTTTAATCGACTTATTTATTTTATTTAATTGTACATATAACTTGCCCCATTATATATATAATTTTTTTTCTTTTCCTCACCCCGGTTTCCATTTTTTAGTTGATTGAATTTACGATATGGTTCACTTTTTTATAAATATATATATATATATATATATATATATATATATATATATATATATATATATATTAGAGAGAAAGAGAAGAATTTTTTTAAAATAGACATTGCACAGACTTTTTAATGCTTCTATTTTGTTGTCCATACCCTCAGGGGTAACTCTGCTGGTCTTGTTTCTGTTTCTGAAGGTTGAAGGTTCAATCTTCTGTGTAGGTGACACTCAAAATGCAATTGTGAATTACTTCGGACTTCGTCAATCATGGCTGATGGAAGGAGAGCATGCTACTCTCGTGGATTAAATTTTCAATCTATTTTAACATTTTGTATATTAAACCTGGTCATTATTTCATTGCTTTGTTTTTATTTAGTAATAAATAGACAAAATGTGGGGTTTTCACTCCCTGTTTCAGTGTACTCTCTCTCTCTCTCAACGCCAGAACCAACCTTTAATAGAGCACAATTTCTGATAAATTGTGAGGATCAAAAATGTAATCAGAATTTGTGTGGAATATCTTGTGACATCTTGGCAGTTGTTTGAGTGTCCATTTAAAGTCAGAAACTACACAAGACACCCCCACAATGCTGATATATTCTTTTTTTCAGCATTGAATCAGATAGAATATAGAAACAATTTTTTTTCTGTCATATTCATTGGAGGGATGGGGATAAATTTAGTTGGTAGGTGCGGGGTGCATTTCAAAAAATTTTTTTCCCCATCATTAACCTTTAGTATGAACTAGTACTTGTAATAGAGAGATATCTTAAAAAAAGACTTTTCGCACTTTTCTATTTTGTTGTCCATGCCTCCCTGGCAATTCCGGGTGATTATGTTATTATATAGTACCTATTTACTATGCCTCCTCACGGGACAGAGTTAGACACCAGGGTCGTTTTTTAACGTAGTAATTGACAAGGAGGTGCTCAAGTTTGAAAAGATACACCAGAGAAAGATCGGAGGTTACATCCGTGGTTTTTTACATGACGGCACACTATTGAGTTTTTTATTTTTTGCAGCTCACCTATCACGCAAAATTAAATACTTTCTACTTCTAAAGCCTCTTTGCAAAAACATTGATTAAAAAAATAAAGATTATATAAGAATTTTTATTTGCATAAATCAACATATTCTGTATCGAAATCAAATATGCTGACAACTTCCTAATATTTTGATTAATTGTCCGATTACTAATAAAAGCTTACCAATTAGTATGTGCAAATGATGTAAATTTTAGAAATTCAACAATTTTTGAATTGAGCAGTATCATCATGATTAAGAAATTTAATGTCTCTGTGCTTTTATCTCTTTGCGGCAATCACGGCACTGTAAAAAGTTTTCTCCACTGTTTATCTGTGCCAAAACCAAAACGTAGATTCCATGAACAAAGTTTCTTTCTTAGAAGTGCACGCCTGTGGAACTCTTCCGTTTGCCTGTTTCCCACCTGAGTACAACTTGGATGTCTTCAAGTCCAACATAAACAAATTCCTGATGAACCGCCCCCCCCCCTTAAGTAAGCACTTTATCAAATTTCAACACTAACGTACTGTACACGCAATAACCCTTATCCCAGAGTGGCTTCCGGGCCTTGATAAGTGGTGACCACCTTGTTAAAAAAAAAAAAAAATAGTTGGGAATGATTGGGTTATATAGTCCAAAATGTGAAGATAATAACCAGGATGAGAATAATAGTTTTAATAATACAAATAATTAATCTTTATTTCAAAAAATTGCAAAACTAAAAAATTTAATTGAATTAATTTTTGGAATTATTTTTGAGATAAATAAATCTGTATAATTTATTTTATTTAATCATCTTTTAGTTGTTGTTTTCTACAACGTTTCGACCAATTATTCCCCTGGTCTTCGTCAGGTTAACCGCGACGGGATAGGAATTTCAAATCCTCCAACTACATCCACGGCAAATACTGCCTTCAATAGTTGTTGTCATCTAACCACTGTTTGGTCAACTAATCCTCTGACTGAATTTGGGTGGGATTGAAATCCACTACCTCCAATGCTCACTTGGAATCTTGGATATTCCTGCATCTCTATCCACTACGCCACAGGCCCCAAAGGGGCAATCAGGTTGGATTTTTTGGTCTTATAAATCCACCATCTTCCAACTGTTGGGTCCGTACTGATTTTTATGTTATTGAATTAATTTTTGGAACTATTCTGGAGTTGAGTAAATTTTTATAATTGATTTTATATAATTTTGACTATTATCCTCATCACCAAAACGTCGTAAATTAAATAAAATCAAATTATAAGTTTTTTTCTTGCTGTTTTCAGATATAACAGTCCAAATCGAGGTTATCACGCTGCAGATGCACCACGGTCTGGGGAATCATATTCTAAATGTCGGCCACCTGTGCAGACTGAGACCAAAGCTGAACTCGTATCTGCTGATGATTTATTGTGCAAACCTGGACGAGATAAGCGGCCGCCTCAAGTTGTTGTCATCATTCGTGGTTTACCTGGTTCTGGTAAGACTTATGTCAGTAAACTCATCCGTGTAAGTATTACTATATTTACTTTTATAATTTTTAGCTTTGTATGTTTTTTTTGTTCTTGGCAAGAATTCCTCCTATATCAGAAAATCAATTTGATCATTTAACATGATTTTTGGAATATTTTCGTTTTGTCATGGGAACATACATCATATATGTTTGTTCATCTTTGTCATATAAATAAAGCGAAACTAATCGAAGCGAAGTAGGCCGCCTGTCTTTTCTGCCAGGAATCTCTTGAAAGCAATTAACTTTGATCAATGTAGGGAAAACCCTTCATATTAAACAATTGCTATTCATTTGGAGAGCTCCCCCTTTCTGGGGGTGAGCTGATTTTCCCTAACATCGTGGGGAAGCAAAATATGGCAGAAACTGGCCTGGAGGCAACCTTCGCTTCTGCGCCTGCGTGAACTCATTTCTCCAAGTCAACTTTTTAATCGTTAAATTTGAACGCTTTTCACTTCCTCTCGCCTCGTAGCGTAGCGGTAAGATCTCGGCTTTTTTCCTTCACTTTCTTTTCCATCTTTGCATCACAAGTTCGAGCCTGCCTACCTACTAACACTTTTTTTTTTTCCATGCACCCCTGCTAGTGGATACATACATCATACAGATTATTCTTTTTGTTTTTTAATATGGGGGATTCTAGACAAGAACCATATTTTTTGATATTTTGAAATTTATATGATTGAAAAAATAAACTGTTAGAAATAATAAAATGGAAATTTTAAAATTTTACTCTAATTTAAATTTTTTCGTCAATAGACACATATCAGAGAAAATAGATACCATTTCATATATAATTGTTTTGGTTGTGGTCTATGTAAAGGATGTTTTAAACGGTATCAGGACAATCTTCATTCACAAACGTTCATTCTTGATTGGAGAGTGTCATCCTGGGACTGTTCAAAACGTCTCACTAATCAACTACAACCAAAAATAACTTTAAAAAAAAAAAAATCTTGTACTATCAGATCAGGCTGTCTGAAGATACTGGCTTCTTTGCCTAAAATACACCAAACATTGATTTATAGTTCTTTTCCTTTCCCTTTGCAAAACTCAATCATGTTCTGCAAAGTTTAAAAAAACAAAAATCATAATTTTCCTCCACAAAACAACCAAACCAAACAGCATGACAAAGTATTTGAAGATTTGAAGACATAAACAAGTTAAAGCATACATTTACCTGATTCGATATTAAATAACGTGACAAGGGTTGATATGCTGTAAAGCAAAACAACTAAACTTTTAAAAAGTTAGTAAACAGTGCGTCTGTTGATATTTCCGAAATGAAAATGTAGTGACCTGAAGGTTAAGTTAGTCTCAAACTCCAACTCTGAGTTACAGCCTATTGATAGTTGTCCCCACAAAGAAATGGTGCTAGATAACATCTTGGAGATAGTAGACTCTTTCTGGTACCTGGGAGATATGCTGAGTGTATGTAGTGGCTGTGAATTTTGTACAACCACAATGTTGAAATTAGCATAGCCGAAATTTTGTTACCTCTGATAGTTTCACAGCCGTCCTCTTTTACATCCAGGATAAGTTGTATAGCAACTATGCCAGAAGCATTGTTATATGACAGCAAATGCTGAGCCCTTGTGATATCATGTCTCATCCGACTACAGCACAATGATAGATCGTTGATTACATGACTCTGCAGTATGAAATCTGCCATAACTCAACACATTCCATCCATCTATAGCCTTGAACCCCTGGAGGGTCATAGGCCATCCACAACTTTGTAGATGCTTTTGTAGCGAGGTGTTCTTTTTTCAGGGTGAGGGTGCTGGCCCCGTGCCTAACCTTCCCAGAAGGTACATACAGCGTCTAGCCTTCTCAAATGGTCATCCATCTGGTACTGGCCAGGCTCAACGTTGCTTAACTTCAGTGATCTGGCAGGAACCGGTGTGTCAATATGATTGTGCCGTACTAAACTCAACACATTAGGTTAGTGGATTTTCTGAAAGCGTTAGATTTGCCCAGATGTTATCTTACAGATGAACCAGTTAAACTAGTATGGTCATGTACAGCGCTTGTTCTCTTGGATAAACCATTGAGGAAGTATAGATGTCTTGGATTGTAGGTAGGTTGGTTGGCCAAGGAATTGAGTAGATCTGCTAGAATAATCTTTTGCAAAATAGACATAGATATTAGCGGTCTGCTATTTTGAAATTGTCAATCATAAACTGCAGTTACCTCCCCTAGTATTTGTCAATCATAAACTACAGTTACCTCCCCTGCATTTTAAAAACTTCATTAACAATTACGACAAAAATTTATACTTCGATAAATTTTGATTTTACTCGTAATTATTTTTCTACTCCATCATTTTCTTTTTATTTATTGTTGCAATTTTTATTAACCTTGAAATGATATGCAAGTGTGTAATATTTCTACCGAATATGCATTTATTTGAAATTGAATTATGCTGTACAATCACCAAATATTTTATTAAAAATATTCTGTTTATGGCTATCATTTTGAATGTTTGGCTGCTGTTCTAAGTTTTTTTCAGGCACTGTTTCATTATAGTTGATAATCTTTGAGTAATTCTAAATGGGACTATCCCAATTTATTTCAAGTTTTGTTTCCCCTATTTATATTTACTTCTACCACATGAAGTCTGTCTGACAAAAGGTTGGTTTTTAATGTGGGGAAATTTCAACTCCCTAAAAAGGAGCCCCTGGATTGGGATAAAAATAAAAATTCTCCTAATCTAGAAGTAATTTCTCTTACTGACCAAAGAGAAAACAGATGAAGTATAGTATCAAAACAGATACTACATTTGGATCTTTGCTAAGAGTTTTGTTTTTATCGTATAACTCAATCAAAGCCAGAGCACCTACAGTTTGGACCATCGTGGCAGACTGGACTATTCAGTATTTCAATGTTTTCTTAAAGACTATGGAGTCCAATATCTTCTTAGAAACAATGGCAGTCCAATATCTTCTTAGAAACAATGGCAGTCCAATATCTTCTTAGAAACAATGGCAGTCCAATATTTTCTTAGTAACAAATGCAGATAGTAGAATGTTGAGGTTAGATGGTTTCACTTCCTTCATAAAAAAAAATTTTGTCCATCCCTTTATAAGAGTGAATCTTCACATAAATTATAAAAATAAAACTATAATAATCAATAGAAATGGATTGTTAAAGAAAGGGAAAATAATGTATTTATTTTATATGGGATATGCAGTTGAGTGTTCTTGTTGGCTGAGATATAACTTTGATTGGTCTTGTAACATTCTAGGCAATCCACTCTTTTTGTCTGTCTTCTCCCTTTGAGAAGTTAGTTTATTGCTGATCGCCTGAGGTGCCCCCTCTGAGGAATATTGAGGGGGGTTGCTCTCAAGGGTGCTGGCTCTTCAAATTCCACTTTCCAACACTTGTATCACATCATTCTGCCATCGGAAGGTAATAAATATCGATAAGTGCTGGCTGGTAATAGTTGTTTCTTGAGAGCTTGATATCTTCAAGTGAAGAAAACTTTGCTTAAAGTGTCTAATTGATGGGTGGTAGGAGGAAATGTCTTGTATCTTTTTTCATGGATGTATCAAAGATCATTAAAAATTTCCAGATGGAGTTCTTAAAAGGTATGGTCAAAACTGCTATGCCTTATCGTTTGACCAAAAGAAGTATTCATAGAAGGGGCCATGTTTTCAATTAACCTCCTGGTCATCTTCACCACTCCAAGGTTAGCAAAGACGCCCGGGAGGCCAACTAAAGATGTGGTTACACATTATCAAAACAAACAGCGAACTAAGCTCCAGTCAACAGGTTTACAGTGTTCACTGCTGGTCCTGGGACTGGCTATCCATTACTATCGTGTGTAGTCTGCATTCATTTTGTAATGTACGTTCTACAGGAGGAGCCTGTTTAACCCATCCTGCATGACTCTCACCTCAAATCGAGTCTAGCCAAACAACCTCACTTGAGCTGCTCTCTGCAAGAGTAAACAAATGTCAATGTTTATGATGGCTACACCCTTTCCTCTTACTCATCAATTGCCTTTCTCGTAATTTTAATTTTTTCTTTTTTACACAAGTTTCCGTTTCTCACATCGTGGATAGAAATCACTGTTGTTGCATTAATGTTTTCTTTTAATTTGTTTAGGACAAAGAAACCAGTAATGGTGGTACGGCCCCTCGAATGTTGTGTATGGATGATTATTTTATGGTAGAAGTTGAAAAAGTAGAAAAAGACACAGAAACTAATAAAATGGTGAAGAAAAAAGTAAGTAGTGAAAAAAAAGATAATTTATTTGATTAACATTTTAAAACTGAATTGTCTCCTCCTTCTGTAAAATTATTATTTTATTATAATATTTGATTTGGTTGTATAAAAATAATATTAACAGTATTTTCCATTTAGATAGATATTGATATAGGTGACATGATAAACTTGTTGGAAAGAGATGACCTAACCGACCCAGGATGAATGCCGCAACTTTAACCATAATGGCGTTAAACTGAATATTCTACTACATCAAATGAATACGTGTCCTGGAATCTGGCTAAATCAAAAACAAGACCACAAGATAAAATATAACATATAGTTACTTGGTTAATTATAGACATGGAAAGTGATATTCTATACTGCTTTATAAACTCTAGCTTGCAGAGTTAATGAGGATTTTCAATAAACACTATGAATTTCATAAAGAAATCAAGTGTTAGCCCAGGGAGGGGAGGCGTGGGGCTTGATCTTTGATAACTTACCAAAATAAAATGAAAAAAAATATGGTACTTGTACCGTTTAATCAAGACATTAAAAATTGAAAATATAAAAAAAAAAGGGGGGGTTATATTGTACATATCCGTTATGGAATGAAGTTCCCTGAAAAAAAAAAATTCACTTAATTTGATCAAGTGCTTTTCTTTTTTTTTTTTTCTTTTACAGCGAAAAAAACAATTTATGACACAGAGCAAAAGGTAGTCATGTATCGATTTTTAGGAAGAAAAGCTAGTCTTAAAGGTGTAGAGGGAGTGTCGGCACTTTAAATTAAGTTATCTCCCTGTGGCATGTTCAAAAACTCAAAGATGACTACCTTCATTGTGCTCTCATAAAAATGGGTTTTTCCGCTGTAAAAAAAAATACTCAATCAAATTAAGTGAATTTTTTTTCAGAGATCTTCAGTCCAAAACCGATACATACAATATAACCCTTTTTCAATATTTTCTTTTTTTAATGTCTTGATTAAACTATACAAGTACAATATATATATATATATATATATATATATATATATAAAATTTTTGAATGCAAGTTGCCATATAATTATTTTCACAATCAAACAATGCCACAGTTTGCACAAACAGTTAAAGCCACAGACCTGAAGTTCTAGATTCAAGTTTTGCCCTCTTTTAGGTTCATCAGTAGAACACATCCAAACTCGACATCTAATCAATAAACTTTTTGCAATGGTGAAATAATAAGTTCCTGTGTCTATTGACAAGTTACTGATACACTTGTCATAAATTCTGTGTATCTCATAAAAAAATCAATGTTAGCACCAGGAAGGGGACCCCCCCCCTCCCCTGCATTTCTGAGAATTTATTAAAATAAAATAATAAAAAATGTAGTCACACCATGGAACCAATCAACCTTGCATGAACACTTAATTTTGTAATTTGTCATTAATTGAATCAGTGAATGTTTTTGTTTTACATTTTTATGTTGCTTACAAATTTCCAATAACAATAGTCACTAATAATTGCTGTAGAAAAGCATAAGCTGTTTGGTATTTTGGAATAGTAAATGTTGCTAGAAAAACAGGTACATACATACATGCTGTTATATTGCCGGGATTAACTGGAGATGAGGTGCTGGACAGACTGGTTTTGCCTGGCTCTCTCTCTTCCTTAGTCTCTCCAAAGGATTGTTAATTGATTTCTTTGAATAGTGTTGTATTGGAAGATGTGGAGTTATTGTGTACCTTGGTCCTACCATTGTTCCATTCCAGCAAAGTACAGCAGAAGTTGATTATTGAGTTCATGCTGCTAGATTCACTTTTCTACACCTCCAGGGGTCTTTATAGGGGAAGGAGACATAGAAAGATTTCAATAAAGATAGATTTATTTATCAATCTGTCATCCAGTCAGTCCTTCTCTATGGCTACAAGACATAGCCGATGTTGGTGGCTGATTAGTGGAAGCTTGAAGTTTTTGACAATGACAGTCTTTGCCACGTCTTCCATTGCCAGCAAGTTGACCATGTCTGAACTGCTGTTTTCTGCCATCTTAAGTGTCTGCCATCTGTCGTGTTGCAGCAATGTCTTTTCTGGGTTAGACATGCAGTGTGGCACTCAGAGGAAGAGCTAATTCACCATGTAATTCTCGCTGTCTAAGTGGTGCAATTGTGTCCATGGACAGCTGCTGAGGACCTGGCTGAGCTCTCAGATCCATGGGTGGTTGGCTTTCGACAGTGGAATCATGATTGGCTAACCATCTTGTGTGACCTTGTTCTGGATAGCCATGCATGGCCGCAATGATTTGAAATCTAGTGCAGGCCAGAGTAGAAGCTCACTAGACCCTACCAGGGTGAATGTTGTTGCAACAATATACACACAAATTGTAAGATTACAGAGCATCAATTCTTTTATCCAATTGAATTATTGGTAGCTCATTACATTAGGCAAATGGGGTCTTCTAATGTTGATATGTAACAATTCATTCTCTCTCCCCTTTGTTCTGTCATAGCAGCCGTTGTAACTAGTAACAGCACAAAATCGTTTAGGGTTCAACAATGCTTTTGGCAGGTTTCTTTTTCAGTATACATCCTCCGATGCTAGTAGGTCAG
The DNA here is from genome assembly GCF_053919585.1 of Euprymna scolopes. Lineage (NCBI taxonomy): Eukaryota > Metazoa > Mollusca > Cephalopoda > Sepiida > Sepiolidae > Euprymna > Euprymna scolopes. Next base: position 40,331,042 of record NC_136502.1, on the reverse strand, counting down.
GATGTCTGAAGATACCGACTTCCTGGCCTAAAATGCACCGACATTAATGTTAGTTTTTCGCCTTTACATTTGCAAAACTCAATCATGTTCTGCAAAGCCAAAAGCAAAAGCTACAATTTTACTCTACAAAACAACCAAACCAAACACCATGAATAAATATTTGAAGATGCCAAACCAAACCAGTATACATCCAAAATATGCCAAGCATATGCCCCCGCCCTATATAGGAATAGGAGCAGCTGATCCAAAGCAAGATTGCTCTCTTTGTTTTTGAGTGCATAATTGAGAAAAAAAGGTACAAGTTTACTCAGTTTATCCGCTATGTGTCTTCAGTGACTTCTTGTCAATGATGTAAGCTTCTGACATGTAACCCTAATTCTAATCTTTGCATTTATAATAGAATTTTCCACTACTCTTACCTTATTTGGAAAATATGGTTATGAACATTATTTTCACATTCTTACTAGGGCTCTATATTGCGAGTGAATCAGTCGCATTTGCGAGTGATTTTTCAAAATGGTGACTAAAAATAATGAAACGCTTATCTTTTGGCGATTGCACATCTTCCAAAGCTCACTACTGAGGGAAAAATATCTTTTCAACTTTTTTTTTTTTTAAAACAAAACAAACAAAGTCAAATTGTTTAAACAATAAAAGTTTAATAGAACAATATACTCTTTTTTTTTTACGAAGGCTGTTTAAAAATCTCGAAGAAATTGTAATGTTTATACGTTCAAGTATCAACATAAAATTTGTTGTATATTTAGAATTACACTTATTAAAAAAACACAGAAAAATCTTTATAATGTACATACTCGTCACAGAACGAAGATGCCATATTCTAAAAATCATGTCTGTTTGGCGAGTAACTTTTCTATTTGGCTAGTAAACGAAAATATTTAGTTGTCAAAGGTCAACTAAAGATAAATTTGCCCATAGAGCCCTGCTTACATATAATTTTGCTGCAAAAGAACTTGATTAAAAGTTATAATTAATTATATATAGTTGAATGTCTTCATTAATTTTTTTTTTTTTTTTTTCAGGTTCTCCAATATGAATATGAACCTGACTTGGAAGAAGTGTACCGACAAAGTATCTTAAAAAGCTTCAAAAAGACAATTGATGATGGTTTCTTTCCGTTTATTATTTATGATTGTGTTAATGAAAAGGTGCAGCATTTTGAGGAATTTTGGAGCTATGCTAAATCGAAAGGATTCCAAGTGAGTTTTTTTGTTTTTTTTTTTCAGTTGACTTTTTGGTTTGTTCGTCTGAGTTGATGTGAAAAAAAAAAAAAAACAAGAAGAAAACAAAAGTTGCCAAGAATGCTTTGCAGCAAGTACATATTTGAAAGAAATAGTTGTGGAAGAATATTTTCTTAAATTAACATTTTCAGGCTTTTAGAAATCGTACACTTTCTAAAAACAAAAGTTCAACATCTCCTTATACTTCTTCTGACTTCATTAGCTCTAAACATGTCTTTAAGGCACATGTCATGGTCCCCTCCTCGCCAAACATTCACGAGAAACACTCGTCTGGCTGTAAACACTATCAATAATTCCCCCCCCCCACTCTTTATCTGTGCCTAAACCTAAATGTAGATTCCATGAACAAAGCTTCTTTCTCAGAACTGCATATCTGTAGAACTCTCTTCTGTTTCCTTGCTTTCCAGCTGACTACAATATGGCCGTCTTCAAGTCCAACGTAAACAAGTTTTTGATGAGCCATTCCCCTTAAATAATCCAATTTACCAAATTTACACTTCTAACGATTACTATGATATTGTCCTATTGACCCCTGTACACTCTTTAACCCTTATCCTCGAGTGGCCCTTGGGCCTTGATAAGTGGTGATTCCCTTGAAAAAAAAATGTTACACTTTCATCTTCTCATTCTTATTCTCAGCATTTAATGATTCGAAATATGCATTCAAAGAAGAACTCGATCCTAGAAAAAAAAAATAAAATAAATGTTGGGTTTTTGTCCCGAATTCTCTCTATATTAAAAAACAAAAGTAAATAAAAATCTGTATTATGTATGTACCTGTGATGAAACGATAATATATTCCAAAAGTTATATAAATTGATCAAGTAGTTTTATTTTTAAATAAGAAAATTAAATTTTATGAGTAACAGAAGAACGGTTATTTTGTCTGCTATTTTTGCAAACAATCTAAAAACAAAAACAAAAAAACAAAGGGAAATAACTCGATAATTCAAACCAGTAAGATGTTGTAATGCATATGAATTTGCATTAGTCGCTTAAAAATGATTTTCTTAACAAAAATAAAACTAATTTACATAATTTTTGGAATTTATTTTTATTTCATCACAGGTACATATATCATGCAGATTTTTTTAGCTTGTATTTATTTTCAACGCAATTAAATAGAAAATACAGAAAAATCTGTATGATGTACATACCTGTCATGGAATGAATAAAGAGGTCATATTTCAAAAATTATGTAAATTGATCCAGCAGTTTATCAATTTAGTTTTATTAAGAAAATCAAATTTTATGAGTAAGTAAAATATGACTCTTGCATTGCCATCTTGTAAAAAAGTAGCAAATAAGTCCACAATAATTTAAATTTGCAAGATCAGCCTTGTAATTCTACCGATTTCACATTAATCGCTTAAAATCATTTAAAAATGATTTTCTTTATAAAAATAAAACTACTTTATCAATGTACATAATTTTTAGAATTACATTTTCTTTGCGTAAAGATTTTTTTTTTTTTTTTTTTTTTTTTTTATAAGTTGAATTCTAAATTAGAACTTTCTTTTGCCTTGGATGAGTATCTGTCCGTTCTAAGTGATAATCTTCTGTTGTTTGAAGGTTCAATCCTGGTTGAAAAATTGAAGAGGAGGGAGTTGTGGCACCCATGTTTTGGAAATTTATCTTGATTTCAGCTTTTTTTTTTACCTTCATTGGCTATATATCAATCTGTAACTTCCCCCACCTACAAACACTCACTGTGCAATGTTGTTGTCAATGTAGTCAAGCCTACAGGATGTTTTATTCAGCTACTGAGTATTTCCTTCTGCCGTTAACTCTTGCAGTTGGTTTCAATCAATTCTTTTATTTTTGACAATACATCATATTTCTTTTTCTCAGCCAGGTGTGTGTCCATGTCAAGTGCATCTACTCCTGTCAAATAATCTCTTCGGTCCATCCCATCTAAATATATGAGACTAGTCGATTTACTAATCCAGATTGTATTCTGATATTGTTTAAGACCTCAAAGATGGTCAGTACTAAAGGATAGTATGTTTATACCCGCATATTTCAGATGATGATTGCAGTGCAAGTCAAGGTTCAACTCTCAATGGAGTCATACCAAAGATTTAAAAAATGGTATTTGAGGTCTTCTTTCTAAACACTCAGATTTATATCGCGAAGATCAAGGATAAGCGAAGTAATTCAGGGAATATGTTACAATGATATCTAATAAACGAGATAAAATTTCTTTGATTCTTATTTCCTTTTTTACCTGTTCTCCTTTAATTGTACGTAACATTTACATCCCCATCTTCCACTGCATTCTGCTGATGCGTTATTGCTGATAATTATTTTGATAAATTAGCTGAAGCTTTAAAAATATTTTTTCTTTTTTCAAAATATTTTCAGGTTTACGTAGCAACTGTACATTCAGATGTACCAACCTGTGTTCGGCGTAATATACACGGTCGTACGAATCCAGACATTACAAAGGTATGTAAAGAAAGCCATTTGCATTATGGCTTGTAATAATCTATAAAAAATGTAGGCAATCTTGTGTGTGTGTGTTTTTTACGTCAACAGATCTTTGATAATTACAGATTGAATTATTATTTACTGCTCGAATAATAAAATAGTGTAAACTAAAATGTTTGGATCTTGTTCAGAATTCACCCTCTATTAAAAGATAAAGAAAAATCTATATGATGTGTACATAGCCTTAATGAAACAAAAATGTCATATCCCAAAAATTACGTAAATAATTTTATGTTTAAATGAGGAAATCAAATTTTATATGTAATTGAAGAACACCCGTCATGTCCGCCATTTTGAAAACAATCAAAAAAAGAACAAAAGTAGATAACTCAGTAATTCAAACTTGCAAAATTTATTGATGCTTATTTAGAATTGCACTTGATTTAAAAAAAAACAAAAACAACAAAACAGAAAAATCTTTGTACATACTCCTCATGGAACAAAGATGTCATACTTTAAAAATCGCATAAATGGATCAAGTAGTGTTTTTAATTAAGAAAATCAAATTTTATGATTTTTAGTGTTTAAAAAGTTTTAATTACTTTAAATACAAACAAAATCTCGGTAGTCAAATTGAATTGGTGCCCTTAAATTTTGGCAAAATTTAAAAAAAAAAATATGGTCGTCCCCGGTCTCCTACTTGTTTATTCATATAAATGAATCAATAAATAAACAAAAAAAATACTTGATCAATCTATCGATATATCTGTGTGTGTGTCTGTCTGTCTGTCTGTGTACATTTCCCTACACAATAACTCTGTCAATTTTCAGTCTACAGACCCAAAATTTGATATACAGGGTAGTGAGATTTGAGAAAATCTTTGTAATTGGTTTTCGGCCAGAAATTTGGCTGTTAAGGGGTCAAAGTTCAACGATTTGACCTTTGAGAGCTCTACCAAACTCCTCTGCCAATTTTGGGTCTAAACACTTGAAATTTTAGATATAGGTTCTTCGACATGGATCTAACTTAATAACTTGATGAGCCCAAAACAATAAATATTAAGGGATCGTACTAGGGGTCAAAGTTAAAAAAAATTTGATCTCTGCAGTCTCTACCAAATTACTCAGACAATTTCTGGTCTAAACATTTGAAATTTTACATGCAGGGTATTCAGAGATAGGGCAAGCTTTTTAATCAGTTTGGGTCGAAAATTTGAGCTATCAATATATAAATGCATGGATGTATGTTTGCATGTCTGCCTAAAACTTTTGACAGCGGCAACGGATTTTCACAAGATCAGTAACGTTTTGAAGCTCAACCCTTATACCGACAGATACCGAAAAATTGGCTAAAAACATTAATTTCTTCACCCTCAACAGGGCACTTTTCTACAAAGAGGGGTTGCTTTTTTCGCCGATATTTTCGAAAGTCATCCCCTCTTTTCGATTGTCTAGCCTTAATTTAAACCTATGTCACTTCTGGTTTGACGGTGGTTATAACAGCAAGGACGTCATGTTTTTTCCCCGTTCTTTTCCTCCTTCGCAGACTACTTTTTTTTTTCTTTTCTTTTTTTTTTTTTTTCAACACACCCCTCCAAACACCCGGGCAATGCCGGGCACCCATGTTAATCTACATAATTTTTGGAATATGGCATCTTAATTCTGTGACAAGTATGTACATCATGAAGATTTTTCTGTAATTTTGTTTTTTAACCAAGTTATAGATAAGCACTGATTTTTGTTGTAATGCCTACAAATTCCTATTAATCGCTTAAAAATGATTTTCTTCATAAAAATAAAACCACTTGATCAATTTACATAAGATATTTTTGATTCGTCACGTGTACATACATTGTACAGTTTTTTCTTTAGTTTTGCTTTTTACTATGGGGGAATTCTGGATAAAATTAATTCTCTGTTTTTATTTAAACTAAAAAAAAATTATTTAATTTCCGGATCAGAATTTATTTTAAATGGCTGTCATCTTAAAGGGATGTAATTCTGCATTTGCCCATACAGAGTTAGATTTTTGCTTGGAACAAAAAATATTGGGAGGAGGAGTTGAGGTTGGGAGGCATAGTTTAAAAAAGAAGACAAAATCTAATATATAAAAAGCTATATATCTGTCTGTCTCTCCATATTTTTAAACTCTATCTCTTCCGAAACTAAAAGTCACAGAGCGGCACTAGGGGCCTCAAATGATTGGCTTTTTTATGGACTGTTCTTTTATGAGTCTTCAGCCGATTAAAATAGTTTTTAAGGCGGGTCAAAATGGGTTTAAATTGAAAAAAAAATCGTTATACATTTTGTATATTCATTTTAGTTTATTTTTAATTTTTAATCAGTTCATATGTGTGTTACGTTGGTACAATGGTAATGTCACCAGCTTTAAATGCTACAATTTTGGTTTATATTCTAACTGATGGAACCCAAATACTTCTTTTTTTTACTTTTGAAATCATGACTCTATAATATATACAAAATCTAGACAAATTAAAATATATTTAAGCATATTTTATGCCCGGGCAACCCTATTTATCCCCCCCCCCTGTTAGTAAACTTTAAACAAATAGACAATTTCGAATAATGCATAAACAAATAAACACAAAGATTTTTTTTTTTTATTACCATATGAAGAATAATATAAAAATATAACCAATCATGTTGTAAAATATTTTTTTTTTATTGATAGTATCTTCAAGAAATAATTAGGTCAGCTCAGCAACATAAATAAAACTAATGTAGACATGCATAAGTCTATTTGTATTTGCATCAACTTTTGTGATGATTTTTTTTGGAAGTTAAAATATCTCATGTTCATATAATGGAATGTTTTTTACGATATCATTTTTTTTTAATGCTTTCTTTTTGTTTCACCTTTCCAGATACAAAAAAATTGGGAGCCAACTCCAAAACATCATATTCATTTAGATATTCGATCTTTACTGCAAGATGCGGCCATACCTGAAGTAAGTATGCTGCTTTCAAAATAAGTGTTTATGAAAACAATTTTTTTTTGTTTTTGTATTTTTTTCTTCATGCAATTTTTATCAGTGATAGAAGTTATTAGTATTTTTAGTGATACTCTGCACTTTTTTTTATCCAGTAATGGCGAGTTTTTAACTAAAATTGCTAGAACCCCTCAATAATTCTGATTTTTTGGATGAAATTCATTTTTTTTTTTTTTTTTTTAAAAAGAAAAAAAATGATTTCTACCAAATTGCTAGTGCCTTAGCTCCCTTATTTTTTTTTTATCTCTATTTAGCTAGATTTTATTTCTATTTCTTTCTCTTTTCCTTTTCTTTTCACTGCCTTGTATTGGCTTCCTTTTCTCTCTTATAAAAGTTTTGTATGAAAGCTAAGACTTCAAACTACTCATAGTGTGGGTAAGGGGTGTTCAATGACTTTTTCTTTCATCAAAGAATCACTTATCACGTTCCTCCAACATGGACATTAATTTTGATTTTCTTTGCTGAAACTGGAGTTGTTTAGAAAAAAGTTTTTGTGTTGGCCCCCCCCCCACAGTCTTCAAATTCATTGTTTTTTACCATTTGTTACTCATATCTCTGTTTTGCATATTGTGTTAGTTTTATTATATAAGAAATTATTTTCAAACATTTGCTTAACTAAATGTTTCTATATTTAATGACAAAAGTTTTGGGAAACAGCATTTCTTGTTCAGAATTCCCCATATTAAAAAAAAACAAAAGTAAAGAAAAGTCTGTATGATGTACATACCTGTGATGAAACAAAAATATCATTTTCCAAAAATAAATTGATCAAGTTTTTTTTTTTTTTTTTTTTTAACTAATAAATTCAAATTTTATAAGAAATCGAGGATGGAGTGTATTTCTCTGCCATCTTGAATAAAGGAATGCAGATAACTCGATATGAACTACCGAGATTTTTTTTGTTTTTAGATTTGTAATAGCTATGACTTACCATTAATTTCTTAAAATTGTAAACAAAAATGATTTTCTAAATAATAAAAGAAAACTATTTGATCAGCTCATTAGTTTTGGAATTTCATCTTTTTGTTCTATGCTGGGTACGTGAATTATAAAGATTTTTCCGTATTTTTGTTTTTTAATGTAGATAGGAATTCTGGACAACCACCAACATATCTTCTGATGCTATTTCCTTTGCTAATCACCTGTGTTCTTTGTTAATCTGATTTAAATTGATATCCTTTTAGACTAGTAGGACCTGTGTCCTGATGTTGTCAAGAAAATTGAGGAAACAAAGAATCATGACTTCCAGACAAAACGACCAGAAAGACTCTTTGCACCCAAAATGCCTTTATCCATGATAAAAAAATATTTATAAAAATTAATTAGATGAATGGTATACTCACTTGTTTGATTGCTTGGCCTCTGTATATATTTGTGTGTGTGTGTGTGTTTGTGTTTTGAGGGGTGGCTTCATTTTTAATTTAATTGACCTAAAATAAAACAATAAATTTGTAAATATAATGACATAAAAAAATGGCCCAAAAATTTTAAATGTTTTCTTTTTCGATTTAGTGTCTTTCTACAAAATTTATTAGCAAACTGAAAGTGAATTTACTTGTTCTTAGTCCTTATGTACACACGCCACCAACTGCTGCAAATACATTAAAATAGCTATGATGTTTCATGAAGCTTACTGTGTCGATCGATCAGCCAGTTTGGTGGCGCATATTTCACCCTTCCCTATGATGTGGAAAACCTTGACTGCAAGATTCATCAAATCATAATCACTCCATCAATTGATGGCATTTAGTTTGTTTTTTTTTTCCCCCAGCATCTTTGACTTTCCCTGAAACTGGCAAAGTTACTGGGAGAAAATGAATACCATCATGGTCTAATCCTACATGTTAAAAAATTGATGGCGTCTGGAGCTCATTGGATAATGTAAATTTGTTTTTTTACTAGATACTTATATAAAGGGCAGATGTATGTGTGCTTGTATGTTTGTATGTCCAGCTAGCAGTCCAAGACCACTAACCCATAAAGTTTATATTTTTTGGATTGGCATTTGCTCTAGATGTATAATGTCTAAAATTTAGAAAACAATATTCTTTGAAGGTAAACTGGGCCTGGTTTTTTTAGGGGGAGAGATAAATTAATATAAATGTTATTATACACTGTTTAACTTCTATTTTTTTTTATGGCTAGTTACTTATAAAGGCTAAAAGCAGCTAAAGGTTAATGATATTGTCAGTTTAACGATGAAGAATGCTATGAGAGGATTAAAAATAATGAATGGAATGAACAAAATTTTATTACTTATGAGAATGCAATCCCATAGGAGTATGTTCCATGCTAGGAAGCTTTTGGAAATAAACTCTGTTCATGGAAACTGTTTTATGTTAATCACATATAGGAGAAAAAAGTTCTTCGCTGGTGTGGGAAAAACAGGTTCTTGCTGTGACTTTTTTTAAAAAAGCTTATAAAGATTGAAACTCAGTTATGCACTTTCCATGAAAATAACGATAGAGTAGAGAAAGACTAGCAATGTTTCTTCTGTGAAAAAGAAACTACCGAGAACAGAGAAGCTCACCCTTCACTAGATTGCAAAGTTAATTTCGTGCTCTGAGTGGTTCCTCTCCAGATATGGCAGCAGTACATCTCATGACGTGTCTGATTCTTATATAGTTAGAGTATTGCATCAGAGGTTTAAGCATTTTCTAGAGCAGTAGAATGATCCAACCAATTCTTCAACAATCTTAGCAATAGATTTCATTAAAGTCTTCGGCTACTGATACCCCCAACGACAGTGATGTGTAGTGTGTAGTCTTTTTTTATTTTTCTACATTGAAGCCATTAATGTTTGTCAGTGTTTTATGAAAAGTGAAATATTTTTGCTTTTTCAGGTTGAGATGGAAGACACTACCGAAGAAGTTAAAAAGGAAGAAAGTCCACCTGTAAAAGATAAAGATAATGATAAGGACAAAGATAAAACTAAATCTGAAGCTGATGAAGAAGATGAACCGGCTGCTCCTCCAGTGAGTTTGAATCGTTATTATTATAACTGGACTGATTCGTAATAGCTATGAAATCGCTTTCGTTATATAATGCCATGAATGGATGATTAACATATGGAATCAATAGAGAAGCATAATGTAAAGAAACTAAAGTTACAAATTCAAAGTCGATGTTTTGGTTGTAAATCCAACCTTAATCTATCGTAAAAAGAGTGATTCTTGTCCAGAATTCACCCAATATTAAAAACTAAAAACAAACAAAAATTTCTATGATGTATGTATCCGTGACAAAACATATTACAATAGAAAAATGCTAGCATGAAAAGTAATATGGTTAAGCTTAAACATGGAAAAGCAAAGGACAGTTGTTAAAACTGGAAAAGAAAAGAAGATATTCTAGTAAAAAATATTATAAATTTATAGCTTAAAATATTGCAGCATTAAGAATTGATTATATAATGTTAAATTGAATTATAAAAAAAAATCTTAATGCTGCAATATTTTAAGTTATAAATTTATTATATTTTTTACTAGAATATCTTGTCCTTTTCTTTTCCATGCTTAAGCTTAACTATATTACTTTTCATGCTCGCATTTTTCTATTGTAATCCATGATTTTTCCAGGCTTCCAGTAAATTCACTTGTTCTTTGTTTAATTTCAGTCTTATTTTTTTTATTTTTTGTCCCCATGAACACAACATACACATATGTAAAACAATGTACGGCACTCATTCGCTTTCATTTTCTCTGTTTCACTTGTTACTTCTCTTTTCGCGAGAGCGGTGAATTAGTAGCAACACTAGTTACTGAAGCAACATGGTTGCTATGGAAACCAGTCATAAAAAACGTTGCTCACCTCCTTACGTTTTTTTACAATTTTGAACACCCGTAAATTCATCATAATTTTTGTTTTACTGAACAAAATTGATATTTTTTTTTTTTTTTTTTTTTTACAATATAGATGAGAAGGTGATCTATAAACTGTAATAATTGCTTGAAATTTGGCCGAAAAATGAGCAAGTGGTGAAGCTTTAAAGCAGTTCTAAATGACTAAAACTGCCACTTAACCATATATTCAAACACTACCATGTTTCAAAAATAGCTAATCTTCAGTTACTGCTTATCTAAACTTGAGCCTGTGTAGAATTTCAAACTGAACCCATTGTTTTATTCATGGGGTAGATTGTCCTTATTCCATCAACCATAACCAGATAAAACTGTTAATTTATGTTCTTATTATTGCCTGTAGTAAAGATTGTCAGTTTTCTAGAGTTTAAGTGACTACAGGCAATAATAGTTAAGAATAGAATTCACACTTCTACCCCATCATGGCTGACAGAATGAAAACAATCTATCTTCAGACAATCAGATAATATGGAACATATCTAAGATTTCAGCCATGACCAGGTAGAAATGTTAATTTATTTTCTTAATTATAATCACCTATAGTAAGAAGGATTGATGGTTTGCTTCAACTGTAACAGGTTCAGTTTGCAGGGTAAGGTCAAGGAAAACATGTCGAGAAGTGACAAGGATGGTCCTGAAGGAGGGAAAAGAAGACTAAAAACCTGGATATACATAGGTTAGTTTGGAAGTCAATTTTTAAAAGCCAGCCAACATATGCCAGTGAATATGATGTTTAAAAAAAAAAAGAAAAGAAAAAAGAGTTCAGCAAACTGAATGTTATTATTACTATTTGAAAAATATAAAAAGATTTGTCTCCCTTAGAAATAAAATGTATTTCCTTTTCTGAATAAGTTTATTAAAAAATCTGCAAACCAAATTAAAACTAAAATGAATTCACTGCATTCCAGGCAATGCTGGGTATACACAACTAATATGAAATATGAAGTTGTCAACCAAATTTAAATATTTTAAGTTTATTTATTTTTTTTTTTTTTGTGTATGATGCTGTTTTAACTTGCAAAGATCATTTTTTTCCCCCAAGCTGTATAAAAATGAATTTTTAATATTTCTCCATGGAGTTTCCACTTTAAAAATGAGTTCTCTTTTACAGGGTTATATAAAAAGTAAATGGGAAATTGATGAAGTAGGTGAGTTTTCAGTTTTCATTTTATAGCATGTCATTAAATCATTTATAGGATCTTGAGTATAATAGGCATCCCATATGTGAGATACTAAAAATAACATCACATTTGCTTTTAAGCCATTTTTTTCTCAGGTTGATTAACAACAAAAGTAAAAGGAATGTTTTGAGTACTTATGCACTTATTGAATCGTATTGAAATAATGTTGGTTTTTAGAAAGCCATTCTTAACATGGGGAGAGGAAGGTGTTTTGTAACTATTCTGTATCTTCACTTAACAATTTAATAATAAAGATATTGTAAAACTTTAATTTAACTTGAAAATACTATTTTAAAGATAGTGCGGTTCAATAAGTGTATAAGCACCATGTTTTGAACAGAGATGATGAGCTTGCAATATTTATTTGAATTAAAATTATATAAGTAAGTTTACATTATTTGGCTTATTGTTCTTGGATGTTGTTCTAACAATTTATTTAAACTCAAGCTTCAGGTGTATTTTGTTGGATTCAGGAATCCTTATAACAGAATTTCTGACTGAACCCTTTATTTAATTATTTAGAGTAACTTGTTTTTGTTTTGTCAGCCCTGACTAAGAACTGAAATATTAACTTTTAGAAGACTGACTTAGAAGTTATTATTACTTAGCACTTTATCTGTTACGTCATAGGTCCGTGTTGAAGTTATATCGTCCAAAAAGGTTGTGAGCACATCCAAGATAAAAACAGTAGTTCAAGTAATAAAAGTTATCAATTTCTGTCTCAAAATTACACACAAAAAATGGTACATGCAATTAAAAAAATATCTGTGTAGCATTTTTTTTTCTCCAAATATTATTTACATTAAACTTTTCATGTAATAAAAAGTATTCTTTTAACACGCCTTTCATCTAATTTTTATTCAATTAACTATTGCCAATGTAAAATCTCCATTTTTTTTTTTTTTTTTTTTTTGCTAAGAAAAAAGCATATCTGTTGATACTACACTTAGTCTATTCTGTCCCTGGTCAGTGAAGGAGAAATCCTTCAAAATGAATGTAATTTTTATTTTTGTTCCAGTCCAGGGTTCCTCTTTTAGGGGAGCTGGATTTTCTCCACATTAAACCAACCTTGTATCAAACTTTTCTCTCATTTGACAATGCAAACGTAAACGGTAACATCTAATACAAGATATTGTTTGCAAATCAATCAGAAAAAAACGTTAAAGCAAATTTCTTTTTATTATTCTAGTTGCCTGTTGTATTCAAGATCCTAATTTATCTTATATATAAAATAGTTTCCTTCTCATTTAATTGACCTAAACATAACATACATAAAACAATGTTTTATCAAATTTATATAAAAAATATTGTTCCATGTTCTAAAAAAAATTAATTTTCAATTGATTTTATTGAATTTCATATTTTGTCATTAATATCATACAGAAAATCAGGGAAGCTAACCCTCTTACGGTCAATAATCTTGATACTGTTATTCAAATCACTGGGTGCAATTTTTATAACAAATATATTACACTGGTGAAAAAAGAAAAAGTTTTCATTTTCTTTTTAACTCTCTTCTCACATAGTGAAATAAAGACAGAAAAAATTGTTTTCTTTCAGCGCAGGACATTGAAATATGAAATGCTGAATTTATTCAGTAGGTCAGGCAGTTAACAAGCCGTACTTAAAGGCAGTGCTTATGAGTTCAAACCTCACTCAGACAAATGTATTTTTCAACCGATTATTTCTAATCATTTTATTCGTATATTTTCTCATTTTTTTATGATGTCACTGTTCATATGATTCACATTTTCTCACTTCATCTTTTTGTGTTCACACGTTTTTGTCACATTTGATCTTCTGATCTTACTTTAAAGATAAAGTTATAAATCAAATAATTTTGCTTTTGGTTAAGAATTAAAAATACATTGATATATATACTAGCCTCTTTAATCAGTAAATTAATGGATGTTGGATTCTTTTTATTTAAGTCTTCATCTCTTCATTGATTCATTGTACTTAAATCATTGATAATATATCGATATTATTTATATTTCATTCACCATATGTTGTTAAATTATTTGTATATATAAAATAATGAGATGAGAATTGGTTATTCATATTATTTGCAATATGTGTATATGAGATCTCATGTAAATGTGAAAACTATACAAAGGTGAGACTTGTTGTCTGCTAAACATACAATTAGAAGAACATTGAAAAGCCATAACACATGGAGAGATTGAAAAGTTGGATATGGCTGACCATATCTGGAGGGAAAAGGGAAACCATCTACCATTACTGAACAAAGTAAAAATTATAGGCAGAGAAGAATGGTGCAGAGTAAGACAGCTGAAAGAAGCAGCACACATGCTGGGGAATAACCAATTACTAAGTAGACCTAGTATAGAATTTTACACTATATGGGAACTGTTAATTATAAATAATAGATAATACATACAGTTATAAGTAAACGATAACAACAATAAGAATATATATATATATATATATATATATATATATATATATATATAGTAATAATGATTAGTAATAAATAGTGATATTTACAACTAGAAATAAAATAGGTTTAAGGCTCAAAAATTTGTATAGAACTATCATGATTCGTGGCGCAGTAGTTAAAGTATTTGGAAAAGAAATCAATTGTAAAAGTAATATTCTCATGAAGGTTGAAGGTTCAATTCTCAGTGTGGGCGACTGAAAAAATATAATTGTGAATTACTTAGGATCTCTATCCAGTCATGGCTAACAGAATGAGAGCACGCTACGTTCATGAAGTAAATAAAGTGTCCCATTCAAAATTCCATTCAGATTTCAGAGTTCGACAGAAAGATTCCCAAGTTCGTCAAGATACACTTGAAAGTCAGAGGTCACATTGACCAAAACATTGTGAAAATGACACTCAAGGTGAGAACAGTAGTCAAAAGAATCCAAATCATAATGAATTCATCCCTGATGTGATTAATCAAAATATTTTGAACATGAACTCCTCCATGTTGAAAATTGGTGAGGAGGGGATCTTGACTTCAGATTTTTTTTTCCATTGGTCACTTACATTCTTGTTTAAATAAAGAAAAAAACTAGATATTTTTTGTATAGAAAACATTGGTAATTTCTAAATGTGTTCACTAATTTTTTAACCAGGTTTGGGTATAATTCTCAAATGATCTTTTTCTACTACGATAAACATGTATTTAGGTATTTGTGGTATTTGTAGTCGTATAAAAAAAAAATAGTCAACATGGCAGCTTATCTTGTCAGCGTGAGAGCTGATAACTTTAGTTGCTTTCAATGTGGAAATATTTTGACAAGTAGAAATATATGCTGTGATTGCAGGAGTTAGGAGTGGATGAAATAAGTTTAGGGAACTTTTGCTATTACTAATCAGCAGAATGTTACCGCTATTGAACAAGTGAAGGGTTTTAGGTAGACGTATGGAGTATGATGATGTACCGAATTGAAGAATAATCGGTGAAGATTAAGAACATGTTGCATGGAGAGAAATGATATAAAAATGATACAATGGATGTGTAATACAAGTCTTAAAGAGAAGTTCAAATCTAATGACTTCAGAGGAAGATTAAATTTAGACAGTATAGAGTGGTATTTGCAGAACAGGAGACTTGACAAAATGGATGAGGGTTCCGGGTTAGTAGATGTAGAACAGTTGAAGTTGTAGGTTTAGTTGACAGAAGACAAAAAAAACATGGAGTTTGGAAGTCAATTTGAAAAGGCTGTTAAACACATACCACCATGTATAACAAATATTAAACAAAAAAATAACAAGTATTAAACCGTGTATAACAAATATTAAACCAAAAACGATAATTAATTTTCTAGTTTACTAGTATAAATTCAAAGTTTATATTTCCATGCAAGAAAAAAAGAGTTATCTGCCCCTGGATTATTTTGTTGATTAGACAAAGTGATTATACATTCATAAATTAGTGAGAAAATTTTGTTCTTTGGAATGTCAAGAAACATAGATAAAAGTACACATTTTTTTAATCAAATAAAATCTTCAATATGATTTTCATCATTTACAATGCAAATAGTTATGTTTCCTGAAAACGTATTATGCAGTAAATCTGCATAATAGAAAGTGGATTTTCTATTTACTTTTGGCGCTTCTCTTATTTTGTCTATTATTATTCACATGAGCGGTTTTTCTGACAAAGGGGAAAGAATTGCTGTTTTTTTTATTTTGGTTGGAATGTATCTACATAACATTTATCGTTGCCTAATTTTAGACCTTGAAGTGATAGTTGTTTTTGGTTCTTACATCAAGTGGCTTCAAACCGTGTATGGAGCGATTTCCATTTAAAACAAAAAAAAAAAAAAACATTGACCTCAGTTTTTACACATTCACTCCTTATTTGTTGAGTCAAGTGTATTGGAACTGATTTTTATACACTTTTTCCTTTAACATAGCTCAGAAAAAAAATCTATAAATATAAAAGCGAAAATGTATATGTATGCATGTGTGTATGTGTGTTCGCTTTTTCTGTGTGTCTACAAAAGGCTTCTTTCAGAGAAGCGGTCGTTCGGTTCACAACTTTTTAAAACTTTTTATATCACATATAAATCGTAATATCTCACAGTTAACAATGAAGCTCGCCTGTCTATTTAATTTGCTCGATTTCGGGAAGATAAATATTCAATATTTGTCGCTCGCCGCATGTGGGTTAGTCTTTTTCCTATAACATCTTGGGAAAATACTATCCCGCAGTCAAACTTGAGCTCATTAACTCATTAAAACGCGCACCTGCTAAATCCAAGTAATTAAATAAATTCAAACGCGTTTCCGTTAGCATGTCGTGGTGGGGCAATAATTAACGTCTCACGTTTTTTGGGGGTTTTTTTTTTCACACTTTAATTTACAACTTTCCCTCAACAATACAGGTTTGATCCTCGTACTTACTTTTTTTTTTTTTTTTTTTTTTTAATCCCCCCCCCTCCTCCAAACACTCAAGCAACGCCGGGTATCCCTCGCTAGTCAAGAATATAAAAAGCGGGTAAACAAGATGACCACTCCACCTGGTGCTGTCTTTCAATCCAATTGAGAAAACTGACATTTAACCAATCTTTTGCCTTTAGAGTTATCTCCCTTATAACTAAAATTTTCTTTCATTTTTTGTATGTTTTAAAAAATGTGAAAAGAAAACTAAAAATAATTTCAATGCATCTCATGTGGCACAGGGTAAAGAAGAAAATTGTTTTCTGTTTAGCAATGAAACTTTGTTTTACACCTAAAAAAAAAAACTTCATTGTTAAACAGAAAACAATTTTCTTTTCCTCCGGGTTTTTTTTTTTTTTTTTTTATATATTAAAATTCAATATATAATATTTCCCTGACAATTGTATTTTTGTGTTTCTTAGTATGATTGTAGAAGTAATACTATTTGGAGTGCTAAAAGGCAAACCTCAAGAAAATATAGATTTAGATTTATTTATTTAGATTTTTTTTTTTTTTTAATATTTTAACAAATGCCATTTCCATCCTAATTTTGTAAACAACATATTTAAATGTTTTTTCTATTATTATTTTGAGATGAGAGGTCTTTTTACTTTTCTTATCTAAGCCGTTAACAGGCCGGCCATGTCTAATGATGGCCAATGATGTGTGCATGTAAACACCCAACAAAAGAAAAAAAAAGCTGGTAGTAATGGTATTCCTAATCACTTGTATAAGAATTGAGCAGACATAACATTGCTTATCTTTTGTATTTAGCTTATGTCATCATAATCCATCATAATCCATAATCCAAAATAAAAATTGGTGTGTTGAAAAAAAAATTTCTTTGTTAATTTATTATTAAAACTATTTTTTATTTTTATTTTTTTGCAAAGGCCAAGTAAGGGATAAAGTTTTAGGTAAGTATTTCTAAACTCAATATTAAACATTTTTCTTTTTGTGATTGGGCACTGATAAATTAAGCAGAATTTCAACAAAGTACCAAGAATTTCCTGTTTGTAGAATACAATATCATAGTTATTTTCCACTGTTGAGGTCCTCAGATGCTGGAAAACTTTTTAAGCTTGTGTTTGAAATTCCCTCTCTGCCCCATGCTTTTTCCAATTGCACTAACATGCAGAAATTTAAACGTAATGTGAACAAACATCTTGCTGCACACTCCCTACTTTGGATACTTTTTATAAATCTGACCCCTAATTAAAGTAGCCCTTATCTTAGTAGCAATATGTCTCATTTTGGAGTGAAAAAAAATTTGAGACCAAAAAGTCTTTTGTTGATAAGTTTATAAATAATTTTCATGAACTAAATATCTTTCCAAGAACTATTTGTCCATGGAGCACAATACCATTGGGTTGCTTTTCAGCTGATTGGAACATGGTAATTTTCAAGTCCAGTGTTAACAAATTCTTGTTGAGCCAGCCAAAGAATTGTTCATCGCCAACTGACAATCTCATTAACCCTTATCCTCAAATAACTTTTGGGTCCTTATTGGTTGAAGTAAAGGATCAATTTTTTTCCTAAGAACAGGATATTTACAAAAATAAATAAATAAAAAAAACTAAAAAAGGAGGTGTTTCTTCTGTTTTTACACAATCTCTTTGATTTTTGTTTGCTTTGTAAACACAGGGCTCTATGAACAAATTTATCTTTAGTTGACCTTTAACAACTAAATATTTTCGTTTATTAGCCAAATAGAAAAGTTACTAGCAAAACTTATGTGATTTTTGGGATATGACATCTTTGTTCCTTGACGAGTATGTACATCATAAAAAATTTTTTTGTATTTTTCTTTTTTAATAAATGACTTGGAAATATAAATATTCAAATTTTTGCAGATGTTTTTAAACGGCTTTAAAAAAAAAGAGTATATTGATCTATTAGACCTTTTATTGTTATTTACTTAAAAAAAATTAAGGTTAATAAGACATTTTTCACTCGGCAATAAGCTTTGGCAGATTGTTGGTACAAAGATAGAATCGCCAAAAGATAAGCGTTTTATTATTTCTAGTTGCCACTTTGAAAAATCACTTGTAAGTGTGACTATTTCATTTGCAAAATAAAGCTCTGAACAATTAAACTGAAATACTTATATAATCAGTAAGAAAGGTAATTGTTTACATTAGTTTATGAGATTTTCAAAATTTAACCTAAATAGCAATTCAGCTGACTAACCAATTTTTGTTTGTTGTTACTGTGTTATATTATTGGCTCTATAATAGCATACTTTGCTACAGTTTATTTAAAAGTATATGTAATCCTTTCCAGAAAACTGACTAAAAACATTTTTCAGTTATGACTCTTAAATCAAGTTTTTATCTTTTTATGAAAAAAATATAGAGTTATCTCCCTTATAACTAAAGTTTTATTTCATTTTTGTATGTTTTAAAAATGTGCAAAGAATTAAAAACTAAAAATGATTTCAGTGCATTCCATATAACGCCAGGTAGACGCAGCTAGTTTTTTTACTGAAGCTAAGTGAATGAACATTTTTCGTCAAGGCTTTTTTCCCCTATATAATTTAATAACTCAAAATATATGTCAAAATATTCCTTTGTTCTAAGAGTAAATTATGTTGGAAAAAGAAATTGGTTTTATTTTTTCTAATTAACCATAATTTGCATTTAAGTGACTTATCTCTTAGTAAGTTTCCATCGTTTAAAATTCCTAGCAAATATTCATGTATTAAAAAATTGAAAATTTTAGAAGCTATTTACTTCCAATAATTTTAGGAAGAGATTAAAACATTACCTTAAGAAACATTAGTTATAGTTTTGTAATGGTTTGATTCAATTTAATAGTCAAACAAGACTGTAAGAATTCAATCTTATTTAAAATTTTTAAATATTAAGTAATGATTTCCAAGTAACACTGTGTAAACACAAACTAATTACTGGATAAGTAGGTTTTGTTTTTTTGTATTTCAATATTCATCTAGTTCAAAAAAAAAGAAAACAATATTATATTATAAAAGAAATAAAAAACCTTTTTCTTTTTTTTTTTTTTTAAATGAGTAAAACATTTCCAGATAATTTTGTATGACTTGTTTTCAAGTTTATCACAGTTTTTTATATGAAAGAAGACAATTGATCAGTGCCGTCATTGTTTGATATATTTCTTTTTCTTTTTTTTTTCCAGATAAGCTTGATGGAATTCGTCTTGGGAAAAGACGACGGTCATCTTCTCCAAACTTAAGTCTTGATGACTACCTCCAACTTGACGTCTATAAAACAAGACAGACTGATCCAGGAAAGAAACGAGTACGTCCAAAAGGAACCTTTTTTTTTTTTCTTTTTCTTTTTTTTCTTTCTCCTTTTTACTCTCCATGGGTCTCTTTCTCATTTTTACCCTCCTCCTTTCTACTTTTACCAGTTTCTCTTCCTTCTCCCTTTAGCAGTATCTCCTCCTTCTCCCGTTACTGGCATCTCTTCCTTCTCCGGGAACTGGCATCTCCTCCTTCTTTGGAAACTGGTATCTCCTCCTTCTTTGGAAACTGGTATCTCCTCCTTCTCCCCTTACTGGTATCTCCGCCTTCTCCGCTTACTGGTATCTCCGCCTTCTCCGCTTACTGGTATCTCCGCCCTCTCCGCTTACTGGTATCTCCGCCCTCTCCGCTTACTGGTATCCCTGCCTTCTCCGCTTATTGGTATCCCCGCCTTCTCTGCTTATTGGTATCCCCGCCTTCTCCGCTTATTGGTATCCCCGCCTTCTCCGCTTGCTGGTATCCCCGCCTTCTCCGCTTGCTGGTATCTCCGCCTTCTCCGCTTGCTGGTATCTCCGCCTTCTCCGCTTGCTGGTATCTCCGCCTTCTCCGCTTGCTGGTATCTCCGCCTTCTCCGCTTGCTGGTATCTCCGCCTTCTCCGCTTGCTGGTATCTCCGCCTTCTCCGCTTGCTGGTATCTCCACCTTCTCCTACCAATTTCTCTTCCTTACTCTGTTGGCTGTTTCTTCTCTTAACCATTTCTCCTTCACTTGTCTTGCTTCCCTCCTACCATTTCTCTTCCTTCCCGCAATCATTCCCTTCCCCATGCCTATTTTTTCACTATTTTTACTCAGTAATCTTGATATGATGATGATTGCAACCTTCTGTCTTGTGAGACAATGGCTTTTTGCATTTAATGCACTTAAGCGTTTGCTGTGACTATACAGTTGAAGCTAGAGTTGCCTCTCCATATGCAGACCTGGGTGGGTGATAAGACCTACGTTTGCTCAGTTACCAGGGTCCCTCTATCAGTGTAGCAGTCAGTCTGACAGAAAGGCAAGCCAATATGGTCGGAGCCAGCACAGCTGCATAGTTACCGGAAAGGTGTTGCAGTGCTTCACCATCTGCCTATTGGGACGCCAAACCAGATTTTTGCCAGGGTTTAATCCCTTTAGCCTTTGCCTTTTTCAAGACCTTCACGAGGCAGTGCAGCTATTTGTCCATATCTGGTAATCTTAATATGACACTTTAGAAAATGTACTTTTGCAATATAGATGGTGAGTTATATATTTCTAAAATTTTGAAAGAAAGTAAGGTTACAGATGGTCTATTTATTTAATTAGAAGATGCTTTTCCTGGGATCAAAATGTAATATCTGTTCAGTTTGAGGAAACCAAACTGCCCACCATTACCTCCATCTTTTAAAGAAAAGAGTGGGAGATGCTTATTTCCTGTTGCCCAAAGCATCCTCATTCATAAAGGAGTGCTAACATGATTATGTAGGTATTTTTCTTCCCATCCAGAATGCCCCCCACCCCCTTTTGGGAGGGGATGATTTTTGCACACATTAAAACTGTGTTAAATATCTTTTTTTTTTTTTTTTTTAATGTAATCTTAATAAACACTCAAAAAATTGTGAAGACAAAAAAAGGCTTTTATTATAATCATATTTATTAATCAGGAACACACAAAAAAGCTTATTGCAAGTCAAGTTTCGGTGGTTGACACCCCCACCCCATATTAAAAAACACATATACAGAAAAAGCTTTATGATGTACGTACTTATGGTAGAATGAAAAGATCATATTCCAAAAATCATAAATTGATCAAGTTTTTAATTTTCATAAAGAAAATCATTTTAAAATGATTTTAAGTGATTAATGGCTGATCTCACAAGTTTGAATTATTATTGTGTTATTTGCCCTTGTTTCTTCAACATGTCAATTGCTTACTCGTAAAATTTTATTTTCTTTGTTGAAAACAAAGCTACTTGATCAATTTATGTGATTTTTGGAATATGACATTTTCGCTCTGTCACGACTACCTACATTATACAGAATGAAAAAAAAAAAAATTTTTTTATTTAATATAGAGGGAATTCCGGACAAGAACTCAAATTTCTTTTTTGAAATAGAATTAAGTTTCAAAAAAGCTTTTTAAAGAACTGAATTGTAAGCTAAAACCTGATGAAAGGAGAGAAAAAGATTTGTTTTATTTATTTTTTTATCCCCAGGTGCGTTGGGCAGATATGGAAGAACGTAAGCAACGGCTACGACGGAGGGAATTAGGTTTTGTTGTTGGTCAAACACAACATGACTGGGAAAAAATAACTGATGATACTTATGCTGACCGGGCATTGAACCGCACCAAGTATATTTAGAAGGTATTTAGTCTTTTTTTTCTGTGAAATTTTCTTAGGAGGCAAGAATTTAATTTCAACGCACACACATCTCTAATGATGTTGACTTAAACAGTACCGAGAGGGAGAGGATAAATCTGCAGTAAGGAGATAGTTGGGAACACACCAAAACTACTGATGATTTGATGAATCAAATTGAATGTATTTGTGAGGAAAAAAAACTAAAACAAGAACTAATAGATACCACACTATCGGCCAAGCTCCATCCTCTGTCCCATCGCTGCAATGGTGCTCCCTCGGCCTGTTTTACAAGTACTTCAATGGAAGATGCTCTGATGAGGTCATATCACTTGTGCCCACTCGACATACAGACTCCCAACTAACCTAACAAACAGTGAAATCCCACTCCTTCACTGTTGAGGTCCTTTGATGCCAAAAAACCTTCTACTCTAATAGTTTCTTCCCTTGAAGTGTTAGACTTTGGAATGCCCTTCTTGTTTCCTGCTTGTATTTACATACAAAAGTTTAAATGTAATGTAGACAGACATCTTTCCGCTCAACTCCCCACAGTCCCTTGCAGACATGATCCCAAATAGTAGCCTCTTACATCTAAATGGTAATACACACTGTTTGAGGTGAAAAAAATAAAATAAAACCAGGTCTTATATACAACATGAAAAGAAACTGGATTCTGATAAAAATCTTCACATCATTAATCATAACAGCAACTGGACTCATGAAAAAGAATAAAAAACAAACTATCTAGTGGAGAATATACCCTGTTTACTAAGTGCAAGAGATCCAAACAGTTGTGCTTAAAGGAACAGTTAAACTCTTAAAAAGATCTCAGTTGGAGTTTCTGAAATAACAAGTGTATATCCAGCTGGTAGGATGCTCCACTCACAACAAAAACAAAAAGATAAAGGAAGATATAGTCATCCACAGACAGGTGTTTCATCATATATGATTCTTCAGTGTAGCGAGACATCTATAGCTTGTTTCGTATATCACAACATAAAAGCATGAAATAGAAACTCCATTTAACGTGAGATTAACTATGAACATTTATGGTTTTGAATAACTTTTATCAACGATAAAAGACCAGATTGAATGTGTGTGTTAAAAATAAGTTCATTTTAATGTGTCATCACCTTTCAAAATACTACAAAGTAAGATGTTGGAAGAAACTGGGAGGGGGAAAGAATAGAATGTTCATAAAGAGTATTTATTCCTTGTTTCTTTTTGTTGGTTGAGTAGCAGTCACAAAGAGGAGTGTTTTCAGCTCTTACGGCGAAAGCAGGGTAACTTTTCGCTTGACTGCACTTATATCTGGTTTTCTGTTTCCTTGGTGTCTTGTTTCCTTCTCTCTTCGTTTACAAAATTTCTGGGTTTATATTTCTCCTTGCCAACTCCCACAGACACGTTGGTTGTTAAATCTTATTTTTAGCACGCTCCGCTCCCTTTAGCTAATTATTTTTTATTATTTTTTCTTTTTGACTGGATGGGTGCATGGAGCCGATGCGTAGTGACGCATTTACACACTTTGTTTGTAACAGCCAACAAGTAAACATGCAGTTGGGAGTTTTATTACATTCTTTAATGAATCCCCACACATTACAAGGGTGTCCAAGTTTGAAACCAAAATGATCAGTCACATCCACATGTGGCTAGGAGTCAAGCACCATATCCATTAGGTTAAAAATGCTTTAAAATATTCCAAAGAAACTGTAAATTAGAGAATATTTATTGTATAATAATATCTACAGCTAAAATTTCATAAAAATGTGAGCTTTCATGAATGACTACCAAAGGAATTTTGCCCTAGTTTCATAAAACTAAATATAATCCATGTTACCAATTCTTGAGTGTCCTGTCTAAAATTGAATTTTCAAAAATTCTTTCTCTCAAAGAGTGTGTGTGGGTAGTGATTTTCTTCCTTCCCATGGCAGGAAGATGTGACACAAGATTAGAAGGTAAGGACAGTCAAGCCAGCACTCCTAAAGAAAGAGCACTGTTGGCATTCTCTGATCATAATACCTCCGGTAGTAAGCAATGAACTTACTCCATCCAAATGCCAAGTGGCAAGGCCTGAAAAGATTGGATCTCCTAAGTACTGCCCAGACGAATACCTCAGTCTGACAGGTAAAAGGTTAGTGAATTGGCCCAATACCTGTTGGGCTAATTGTTGAGAATGAATCATTGACTAGCATTTTTACCGAAGTCTCCTCACAACCAACGCAGTGGAGAAAAGATGTGGGTGCGTATGTATGGGTAGGTGGAAAGAGAGGTACCACATGATCGAAATCCCCAAATGTATACTTGTAAAAGAGAAAAGGTAAAATGCAGAAGAATTTTCTGCAGCAGATATTCAAATGCGACTTGTTTCTTGAGAATTCGTAGTAAATTCAATTTCTTATAATAGATATTTTGCTGGCACCAAGTAATTCTTAACACCTTGTAGATTCCTAGTGTTACCAGATGAGACTGTCTGAAGATACTGGCTTTCTGACCTAAAATGCATTAAGCATTGATATTATGTTTTTTTCTTTTCCCTTTGTAAAACTCAATCATGTTCTGCAACACCAAAAACAAAAACAATTTTTCTCTACAAAACAACTAAACTTAACACCATGAATAAATATTTCTAAATAAATTTGAAGCATAAAAACTTTTGCCAAAATGATTGAACCAAAAAAGGGTTGAAAAAAGGCCATAAAACAAAACAACCAAACCAAACTTCATGAATAAATATTTGAAGATATAAAGTTGAAACAGAAAAGCTTTTTTACAAATTACAGAATTTGGCATTAAATAACCCAAAAAGGATTAATATGCCATAAAAGAAAAGTTGTAATTGAAAATTAATCGTAATGAAACTTAAATGTCTAACCTTGCAACTTCTTTATATCTACAAGATGTCCAGTAAAGATTTTTTGTTATTTCAGCTCACTGTTTGACTTCGTCTCAAGTTCTTCAAGACTTTGTATGAAAGTTTGTGCAAACATTCATAGAATTGAGCGACATCAGAAATGCCCAACATCATCACTACTAACACAATGTCACAGAAGAAAAATAAAGTGTTACAGACTCCACCTCTGGACTTTGGACGCCTTCTTTCCGTTTTGCTCTCACTCTCTCTCTCTCTCTCTCTTCTCTCTGTTGGATTTTATAGGTTTTATTTTGTAGTCCTTCATTATTTACATTATAACATTCATTTTAAAAGCAAAAACTTTATTCAATATGTTGAATTTTAAAAAGTTTTAACCCTATTTTATTTTTTTCCCCCCAATTTAGATATTTACACATCCATGAAGTATGTCCATATATCTCTTAAATCCTTCAGCCATCCTGTTCTTTATATGTCTGTAAGTTTGTTTGTTTTTTCTTGGCAAAAAACAGCCAAATGTTTTTCATAAAATGTTTACCTCTTCTCATAGCAGTAATAAATGACCAGAACATACCACATCAAATTAAAAACAAAAATAACTAAAATTCAAAGAAAAATACTACATTTGCTCAACTATTTCCTTTTCTTCTTCAATAACAAATTTAACCCCCCCCCCCCCCATCCCCCACTTCAGTACTAATAAAAGCCAGAGATTCATTTTTAATACATTGTATCATTTTCTTCTCTTGACTAAGATTCATGAAATGATTGTTAGTTGAAAGAAGGTCAGAAAGAGTATGGTCTCAACGTGAACAGTCGGCTTTTATGAATTTGTTTTGTACCCATTAACATTTGTTCGACTACTTGCAAAAAGTTCATCTTTTCTTTTTAATTGTCCAGAGGGTGATTGCCACTAAATGTTCAAAATGATTAATGAATTCTGAGTTTGTTTGTGTCAGTTTCGCCCTGCAATCAACTAATCATGTTCTCTGATGATTAATTGAGCAAAGAAAACCAGTTCTGTGTGACAATGCCAACATTGAATATTGTATATATTAAAATAAATCATCAGACCCAAATAAACTTTTTTCTTTTCCATTTTTTCTTTTTCTTTTCCATTTTCTCTTTTCCTTTTCCATTTTTCCTTTTCCATTTTTCTTATTCTTTTCTTTTTTCTTTTCTTTTTTTACTATTTTTCTTTTTTTACTATTTTTCTTTTCTTTTCTACTATTTTTTTGTACTTTCTTTTCTTTACTTTATCCTCTTTTTTATTTTCTATTTTTCTTTTTTCTATTCCATTCTATTTTTCATTCGTCTTCCTTTTTCCTTTCTCTTTATACCTTTTTCTTTTCCTGTTTCTTTTCTCTTATTTTTCTTTCTCTCTTTGTATTTTTATTTCCTTTTTTTCTGTTTTTCTTTTCTATTTTCCTTTTTTCTTTTTTCTTTTTCTTTTTCTATCTCTTTTCCTTTTCCCTTTTTCTTTCTTTTCTGGTTTTTTTTTCTGTTTTTTTTTTTCTTTTCTGGAAATACCTCTGTTTTGTTCATCTATGAACTTTTGTTTGCTTGGAGCCAATTGTACAGAAATTTACTCATCATTATCATCATCATCATCATGAAATACAGCCTACAAAGTGATTCTTGATCTCCTCGCTAGACGGTATATTATTTCTTCTGATGGTGATGCAGAGTATGAAATTGGCTGTGCTGAGTTCAAATCCTACTAAATCCATCATGCTCACACATGCACAGAGTCCCTAATTTCACCCTTACCAACTAATAACAACTTGTGTTCAATGAATTATATACCAGGAATTATTATTAATAAATACTATGTTTCAGTAGCAATACATATGGATGATAAAACGCTTTGGATAATCACACATTTCAAAAGGGTTCTGCTAAAATAGTCATATCTTAAAAATTAAAGCACTTTAAGTCTTCAAAATACCACCGTTTTGTTTGGAAATGAATATACTTTCAAATGAATAAATAAATAATGTGCATTGCATATTTTAAGAGTTTTAAGCAAATAAGGTGATAAAAATGTGAACATCATAAAATGACGTTTTTGGTAAGGTTTTGTAAAGACCGTCCTGATTTGTAAATGCTTGTACCACATTTGTATTGAGAATTTTTTCATGAAATTAAGAAACTAATCCAGAAGAGATGTTACTTTTAATAGTTTGAGGTGTCCGAAATAATTTTGACCACTTGTTTTTTTTGTTGTGTAAAAAAAAAAAAAAAGACTTCAACATGACAAGTATTAAAAATTTTGAAAAAAAATTTCTCCAAACATCCACTAGTAAATAAAACAATCTTTTTACTGTTTTTATGCATTAAAAGTATAATTGTATGTTGTTTTCTCTTGGAATTGGCAATTTCAAATCATGATACCCGGAAAAAATTGTTTCGATGGAAAACTGTTTTGTAGTATTTTTAGTAGTAGCAGTAGCAGCGATAGCACGGCTGTAAACAACAGACGCTTTTTTTTTTTGATTTTTATTCTAGAATGATTTTTTTTTTAAATAATTGGAAATATTAGTATAAAAAAATGTTTTTACATATTTAGTTTGAGCTATTTTTTTTATCAGAATATATATATATATATATATATATATATATATATATATATATAGTTTAATTAGAGCTGTTAATTTAAACCAATCCCAACCAGTCTGGCATTATGAACTTTATCCAATTTCTCACATATTTCTAATTAAATTTTTAAAAACAAGGTAATGTGGAATTTGATAATGAAGCAAGGGTTGTCTAATCACTAACTGTGCCAATGTATTTATGCATTAATTTGAAAATCCTACTGAGACATTGTTAAAAAATGTCATAATTTTTCTTACAATTTTAGTAACGAAGGAAAAAACCCAGTAATATTGAAATTTATGATGAAACAATGGTTGCCTAATTCTTAACCAAGATGATGTATTTATGTACTAATTTGGAAAGTCTAATGATTTACTTTCTAAAAATTGTTTCAGTTTTCTTAAAATTATGGTAGCCTTGGTGGTAAGAGAAATTATTTAGCATGTTGTACAATACCTGTCGATAGTATGTGAAATTGTTTCATGTATTTATTTTAATTACCCGTCCGAGGGTAGGTAAAATTATTTTAAATATGTGTTGTATATTAACAATCCCCACAAAGGAAACATTATTTCATATATATGGTATGAATTACTTATCCTAGATAAGGTACAATTATTTGATACGTGTAATACCCGTCCTAGGGTAGGTAAAATATTCTTTTGCTCAAAAAAGCTGATGATACATAGACATTAAAAATTACTCTATCTGAAGAATAACAAGTATGTCCAAAATCAGCTTCAATTTTCTCATTGTTTATACAGTCCCGAGCATATAAAAGCGAAAATGTATGTATGTATGTATGTATGCTTTTCCTCGGAATCCATAAAAGGCTTCTTTCAGAGAAGCGCTCGCTCGCTTCACAACTCCTTAAAACTTTTTATATCATCTATAAATTGTAATGTCTTGTCACCCGTCTTTCGTTCAGCCCTGAGAACGGTTCTGTTTTACAGATCTGGGTTATCTTAACGTGCACTAAGAGTGACCCCCGACAAAATTCACACTGGCTAACTTAATTGCTGTTTATTGGCGTAAGGTTCCTAGTATGTAACACAGTGTGGGTTGAGGTCATGTGTTGCATGGTAAGGAATGATATAAGAATGGCTTATGATGATCTCAGAGAAAGATTAAATCTGGACAGTACAGATTAACGTGTGCAGAACAGGAGACTTCATTACGTTTCATGACATTGAAAGAATCAATGAGAGTTTTTTAGATATCAGATGTAGAACAGTTGAGGTAGTAGAGACAGGTCAAGTAAAACATGGGAGGCAGTAATAAGCTTATTGGGTAGTATAGGGAAACATGTGCAAGACAAGAGACTTGTTGAAAAAAATGGATGAGAGTTAATGGATTAGTATATGTAGAGCAGTTGAAGTAGCAAGGATAGGCCAAAGAAAACGTGATAAACTTATTGTTTTTTTTTTTTTCTTATCTTATTCAAGCTATGGATGGAACATCCCACTGCATGCTAAGCATTCGTTCGCCATCTCATACATTTCAATTGAGAGATCTTTTTAAGATTCTAACGGTTGCTTTAAGTGCAGTTGTTTGAAGTTCTCTTGCACTTGGTTCACCGGGTATATTTGCCAGGTAGTTTTTTTTAAATTCTTTTTCATGAGTCCAGTTGCTCCTATAATGATAGAGATCTTCCTAAGATTCCAATGTGTGAAGAACACGAGACTTTGTTGGTATAGCCATGTGGAAAGAATAGATGAGTTAATGGATTAGTATATGTAGAGCAGTTGAAGTAGTAAGATCAGTTAGCAGGGGGTGGAGAGGGACAAAGAAAATTTCTTGCAGCATATAAAACAGATTTTTATTATTCACTCACTTAGGCCATCACCAGCGATCACTCACTGGCAATAGCATGTGGTGTTCCCTGGAGTCTGAATGACAACAAGTCTCCCCAGATTTTCAGTGCTCTCCACCTCTCTCAATAACCAGTGCAGGTGACTTCACATTATCTAAACAGCCGCTTACCCTTGATTTCTCACTGACATACGCTATTGGTATTCCTTGGGGTTTTGTGTGGCAAAAGTCTCTACAGGACCCCAGTTTTCTCCACACTCTACCAGTGGAGGTATGGTTAGTGCCTCCCTCATCGGTTCTCCCAGATTCTTCACAACTATTTTGTGTGGCACCATCTGATGTAGAGGTCTCGATTTTTCTATAGGGCATAGTATTTTTTGGGTTTCAGGTTTCTTAGTTCCTTGTGGTCATGTTCTTTTTATTTTTGTTGGAGTCCCATTGCAGCATCCAAGTTAAGTTATTGGTTAGTGTTTGTAGTTTATGCACTTGGTTTTTGCATTCTATTATTATTATTATTATTATTATTGTATATTTTTTATTTACTCGGTAGGAGTAGTCACACAGGCCATCAACAAAGATTTCTCTTTGAGAACAACTTGTGGTGTTCTCCGGAGTCTGAGTAACAACAAGTCTCCCCAGATCTACAGTACTCTCTACCTCTTTCAATAACCTTTGCATCATCACAACAGCCACTTACCATTGATTCCTCATTGGCAGCGACTATCAGTCTTCATTGGAAATTGGATGGTAATAAGCGTTCCCCAAGGTCTCAATCCTCTGTGTACTTTCTCTCCTCTGTCTTTCCATTCTACCTGATCCTTACTTATTTAGTGCAACGGCGGAAATTGCTGTTGTTGGTGGTGCGTGGGGGGATAGTTTTTGAAGGGTTATCTTTCATTTATGTGTAAGAATAAATAAGTAAAAACGTATACCACAAAAAAAAGTGATGAAAGATAAATTAATGAAGGACCTAAACCTAAAGGTTAGTGGTAGGATAAGTCATTTTTTTTTTCTGTTACTATTTTTTCAGGAATCATTCTCCCCTAACACACATAGTTAAACCATTAGCAGCCATTTTCTTTCTCGTATTTTGAAAAGAGAGTTTGAGACAAAATCTCATTTTGCAATAAAAAGGAAACTTGAAAACAGTTTCAGAATATTAAAAATATGCAGGTCAGTTTGTGCGTGTTTATTTACATCTCTAAACACGTTTACCGATACTTTGGCTATTGATGAACAGGATAGAAAAAAATAAGCTGAACATCTTTTTCTTTTTAGGTTAAAAAAATAACCTAAGGAAGTCATATTCAATATCCATTTTTGACAATCAGTTTGACAAAGCGTGGCTCTTGTCCTATCTTCTGACCCTGGTCTGTTGAGTTGATGTATTTGCATTGGTTTGTCCTAAGAGATCCTAAACTTTTATCTTCTCTCTTTGAGAAAGAGTTGGTTTATGGCCAATCAAATAAGGCGCCCCTGTCAGGGAATGCCAAAGGGTCTGAGGCATTTTTGTTGTTTTGAGTATGCGCTACCTTTTGTATGCTGACCTAACACCCTCACAATTTGGCCTTGTGCCACATCTTTCTGCAATGGGAAGCAGGTAAAATTGCCTCAGACAATGCATGAAGTCACTTGATGTAAAGAGGTAAAAAGAATGAAATGATTTCTTGTAAAGAGAGGAGATGCCTCCTATAATTACTGGAATGTTAGAGATATTTCTGGTATTGTGGATACAAGAGTTACATCCCTATATCACGAAACTACCCGATGTTATATGGAAAACAAATAGTTTTGTGATAAGGGGCGTAACTCATATACACTTGTGGGGCCAGTCGTCCGAGAACAATCGACCCAACAACTAATAAAGTAGACACGGGTAAAAAGTAAACAGCAAAATGGCAAAGAAGAATGACAGACACAGGTTGTTTGGTTAAAGACGAAGGGTCACCTTTTATTTGCAAAGGAAGTGAAAAACCGAATGATCTGGATGCTGGTTGTCCAAAAGGTTGCATGTCACCAGAGGCTAAGGTCTGGAGGTCTGGAACAGGAACTCTAGATGTAGCGTGGATTGCTCGCTGGGTCTTTAAGTTCAGCTGGCTGTCAGGACGACCCAGAACGGATGACACTGAGAACGTAGGGTCAATGTCAAGGAACGGACGACACTAAGAACGTAGGGTCAGTGTTGAAGAATGGACAGTTGATAGGGGGCCAGGTTCAGGCCGGAGGAGCGAGGTTGCAGGCCGAAGGAGCGAGGTGCAAGCGAGGTTGCAGGCCGGAGGAGTAAGGTGCAAGCGAGTGTTGCAGGTTGGAGGAACAAGATGCAGGCGAGGTTGTGAGCTGAAGGCACCAAGGGCTGGAAAGGCTGCAGGAATGAGCAGGAAGCCGCTGGAGTGAGCTGAAAGCGCTGGATACTGGGAGTGAAGTTTGCTGCTGGTAGGTCTCAGGAGGCAAGCAGTAGTGAATTGCATTAGTAGAAAAACTTATTAGCCCTGTTACGGGCTGGTTGTTTAGCCCTGATAAGTGCTGTTTGAACTGCTGCTGAGACGGCTGGTGTCGCTGGGAATGCTTCGGCGGGTGGATTCGATTGACGTGACTGGTAGTGTCAGTCGTCACTTTGGGAGCCTCCTCCTAATCCTCGGTTGAGATAACCTGCATTTATTTGCTTCCCCACGAGAGCAAATTGAGCATAAATCCGTTTTTTAATGTGGAGAGGGGGGAGGAGGAAGGGAAATTTAGGGTTGCCCCTACATGGACCAGAAACTCATTGCCCCAAGGACAATGGTCTGTAGTGTAGCATCTGCCGGAACAGATGGTGTTTATTTGCTCCCCCACCGAGCAAATTAGGCACAAGGCCGATTTTTAATGTGAGGAGTGAAGGGAGGGGGAAGGGAAAAAGGGGACCAGCTCCCGAGAGGTGGGAAATGGGAGCTGGTTAAAGGTCAGGCATGTGGGGTTGCCCCCACATCTGGTCTTTGCTAGTCATAGCTAGTCATAGCTTGCAGCATCTGCCAGAACAGATGGTGTTTATTTGCTCCCCCACTGAGCAAATTAGGCACAAGGCCGTTTTTAATGTGAGGTAAAAACCAGCTCCCCTAAAAGGGGTCACTCTGGTTACCAAAAATAATAATTGTCCCAGTATAGAGGGTTTCCCCTCCATTGACTGGTACAAATCATCTTAAGTGCAGCATCTGCCAGAACAGATACTACACTAATCTTTGCTGAAATTTGCTGCCCAGCCTCCGCAGGGGCCGGGCGAGATGATCTGACCGGACCGAAATGGGCTGTATTCATTGGTGAGGAGTGATAATGGTGGTGTCGCTCCCAATAAGACAAACAAACGACTCTAATTAATTCCAGGGCGAAATTTATGCAATCAAAAGTAGCTTGAGCGTTTTTTGATTCCATTTAAATTTCGTTTAAAACTAAAAAGTTAATTGCCTGAATTATTGCCCTTTTGTTTGACATTTGAATTCCAACGTGCGTAGCGAAGTCTATGATGAAAAGAAAGAGAAGGTGAATGTATTTACTGAACCCAGATAATGTTCACATGTTTAGCTTGTGTTAGCCTATCGCGTCGTTTGTTTAAGGGAAGCGAAGGCGAAGAGACAATGAGAGGGGGGGGGGAACTGGAGGCGGTAATTTTGAAACCAGTTAAACAATAATTTAATAGTATTTATTTTAATTTTATTTTTAATATTGCAACACATTTTTACTAAACATAAAAAATACGATTTTCAAGATTTTTCAAGATATTTTCCATATTTTAAAAGATCTTTCAAGGTTAATAATAGAAATAAGGCCTTTACAAGCCTGTGACAAAAATGTCAGCGACAAAAATGTCGGTGACAAAAATGTCGGCGACAAAAATGTCGGCGACAAAAATGTCGGCGACAAAGCAGTTTTTTTGGTGCTTGTTTACATGGGTGGTCTTTTAAATCAACAAATTTCATCAGAAAACAATTTTACGTTCTTATGCATCATATCGAAATTAGTATGAATTCCAAAAATTACGAAAAATGATCCAGTGTTGCAGGACTAACTGGTGTCGATGTTAATCCTGCAAACTCCAAAAATAATAATAAAAATCAAGTGTAAAAATGGAGTTGAACAATCAAGCAAAGATGACTGAGGCAAATGGATGAATTAAATGCAAAATTTTTTTTTTTTTTTAAATTGTAAACGAATGAAAAGAGAAGATAAGAAAGTTTCTTCTTAATTGAAAGTCTCTTTCTTCTTAACTATCGAGCGTGCGTGTGTTTCAAGTCGGCGCAGACAAAGTCGATGATGATGTTGCAGCATGCTGACTTGTGTTCGACTCATTCGTTTGGCCGCAAAAATGCCCTTTTTATACATTTCCAACCTGCTCCGCAAAGACCTTCAGAAAAATCATTTTTTAAAATTTGTCTTCCTTGTAATCCAATTGGATGAAAAGAATAACATTCTTATGATGTGAGATGCTTCTTACGACGTCCGCGTGAATGGGTGAAGTTTCACTTATAGCCCACCGAATTTGCGTGGATGGAGAAAGGGAAATGTACGCACAGCTAAAACGATGTTTATACATCCACGCGCGCAACTGGGTCTTACAGCTGAGGCAGCGCGCCATTTACTCTGTTTTGAGTAGATTCAACGCCGCCGCGTCGGGGCTATGATAAGATATGCTAAAAGTATTTTTAAGAAAAAATCATCCACATGGTGTTTAAAAACGGTGAACCTTTAATTTAAGTCAAATTAAATCAAGGTTTATCTCCCTTGTTTGACATAGTGAGTTGGTCGCACAACTCTTCTACATTAAAACATACAACAAAACTTAATTCGATAAATTTTATTTTTAATTGTTATTATTTTTCTACTGAATCATTGTTCGTAATTGTTGGAATGCTGCGTTCCCTACTGTTTGAGCTGTCGACAGATAGATAAGAAAGATTTAAAACTAAACCACTTCCAGTTATGAATGAATTTGCACATGCGTAAAAGTAATAGAAATGTGTCAGCAAGCTGAAATGAACATTTTGCATTTCAACTTGCCGACATATTTCTGTACGCGTCATTCATCCATCTAAACAAAGATGTTACTCGTTAAACCATCCTTGGTGTATGATTACTATTTCCCGATAATTTCAGTGTTATGTGACCAGTAGGTTAAGAGTCTATCCGTTAAATATTTTCACGCACGAATACGAATACACACACACACACATACATCTACTGTTTTATTTGTATAGATTATGCCGAACACCGAAAATTTATCTCCATTGACGGAACAAATTAAAATAAGGTATTATTTTGTGCTGACACCGTTTCCGGTGTTTTTTTTTTTTTTTCTTTGCTCGACCCATGGCTTCCTTGCTGGTATGTATTTTATTTGTATGAATTTTACGGTTTTTATCGTACATTTTCGTACAAATAAAATTCCTTTTGCAGTTCATAATATATTGTCAAATAATTTAACGGTACCTTCGTAGAATATGCTTTCTTGATTTGTAGTACATTATATTTCGGTAATCGTGTAGTTTCCCGACCCATGCCATGTACTTTTATCGGAAAGACGTTCGTTACACTAGCTTTATTTGCTTTGACCGATTACGTCTTAAAAAGATCGAGAATTTATTACATGGTTGTACCTATTTACAATGCCTCCCCACGGGACAGAGTTAGACACCAGGGTCGTTTTTTAACGTGGAGAAAAGGTTCAAAAATAAAAATTGTCTCGGTCGTGAAGGATTTCTCCTCCACTGAAAGAGAACGAGAAATGGAAGTGCCGCAATGCCGCATCTGAAGAACAGATACTACACTTTGATCTTGGCCTAATGTTTTCGCCTCTTTTTTGTTCTCTTGGTTACAGTAACAAATACCTAAAATTACTAATTTACAACTAATTTAGACTTGCGTTTATTTACAAAAAAATGATCAAGTAGTTTTTTGTTTTGTTTTTTTCCTAAGAAAATCAGTTTTTACGATTTTTAGGCGATTAAAAAGTTTTCATTGTTTTGAATACAAGCAAAATCTGTAGTCGAATTAAATTGTCGCCCTTGAATTTTGGCAAAATTTTAAAACAAGGCACCCAGCATTTCCTTCATTCAGTTAGTCGTAAAATTTGACTTTGAATAAAACAACCTACTTGATCAAATTACGTGATTTTGGGAATATGCCGTTTTCGTTCCGTGGCATCATAAAGTCTTATTTGCATTTTCTTTACTTAAAATTTGGCCCTTCTACAATATTCGGGTGAGCGCCATTATTAGGGGGGGGATATAACTCCAATTTCTTCTTGATCAAACAAGATTTTTTTTTTCCGAACACAAAAATATTCGAAAACCAAAACGGTACTTCTACACTTTATCGCTGAAACTGGAGACGCCATTTTATTTCACGCACCTGCGGTTAAAATGCAAGGGAGAAATCAGTATTTTAAACTATGGCCGAAGTTAGAAATAAATAACAAAAAAATTAAACTTCCGGAAAAAAAAACTATGGGGTTTGTATTACTATACATGGATTCGAAAAACAATAAATCTGTAGACACTGTATGTTTTTCGAGCTGAATAAACATGTTACATTAAATAAAAACACTAAAACATATCCAGGTAGGTAGAAAAGTAACTTACCTTGCCTTTGATAACATTTGTTTGTTATATATTTGTTCTTTGACAACTTTTTCGACTCTATATGTACGGTAATACAAACCCGCAAGATATACTTTAGGTATTGCTAATGCTACACATTAGGCACCGCCAAAACTGGGGGGGGGGGGGGGGGGCAGGTCAGTACTTTTTGACGGACCGTCTTTTTAAAAATCTACCAAAAATCAGGTAATTATCCGATCAATACGAAATTTTCAACGATTATTAGGAGAAGAATGAACTTTATAACAGTGTACTTATTTTTCATAAACGATATTTATATATATATATTTTTTTTTTTGCTTACAAACCCCCCCCCTTGTTTTGAAGTGGGAACAAATATGCTTAAAATAATCATCTGAAACTGAACAAAACATATTATGTTGTTATAAGGGACAGAATTATAGATTAAAAAAAAAAAAAAAAAAAAATTGTTTGCATACCTTATTTTGACGTCTGAATATCAGAACTTCGATTGTGTTTAATTATCCCGCTTTTGAGTTTTGAAGTGTGAAATTCGGTGAATATGTTAAGTAAAATAATTAATTTAAAAGTTAAGCAAAACAAAAAAAAAAAATTTGAATATTTATACGAAAAAAGCCATTTTAAAATTTTTGATAAATAAATTAACAATTTTTTTTTAGCGAGCCGAATAATGCATGACCATTATTACACAGAGCATGCTTTGAATAATCGATACAAAAAAAAAAATTCGATAAATATTGTGCCCTTTATGTTAAAAATAGCATCATTTTTTTCGATCTCGTTTGAAAACGTTTGCCGCCTTTCGACTACGGTGGACCAAACGCGCTGAAATAATTTTTTTTTATTCTGCTTTAAATTGCCCTCCCCCCATTTTGGGGAGCCTGGCCCCCACACACATACACATTAAAAACCAAACTCATACAAATGGTCACCCATCTGGTACTGGCCAGCCTCAGCTTAATAATACATTGAAATTTTCGTCACTGAAAAATAAGTTTTTTTGGCCTGTTTGGTCTTCCATAGTTTTCTTCTTATCAAAAGAAAACGTAAACAGTCGATCTGAACTCTACGTCGACGCGAAATATTTGGTTACCTATATGAATAAGTGGAATTATTTGAAATTCAGGTACTTATATTATAATATTTTTGCATATTCTCTTAGAAAACCATCCTAAATCTTAGTTAGACAATAAATAAATAAATAAATAAATAAATTATTTCAAAAACCCTTTTTTTAAATATTTAAGTACGTTTTTTGTGCAAGACAAAAAATGTCAATTGTTAACTTTTTGGGAAAATTTAACATTTAAAATTGAATTAAAAATAGTAGAAAAAGTTTTACATTATTCTGTTTTCTATATGATAAAATTCAGGGTTTTATCTTTCTGGAAAAAACAAAGTTACTCAGAAATAATGGATTTTAATAAATGTAATTTAGTTTTAAAAAACAACAACTTGATTTTGCGGCCATTTTTGGCGGTGCCTACTACACATTCATGAGTATGTTTCAGTCAACTAGTTATACCTAACTAGAGACATCATCGGGAGATGTTTTTACAAACATCCATAATGGATATTGAAGAAATTCTTGTCTTCTGTGAACTTTAGTTATAACGAGTTGACTGAAACGTACTCATGAATGTGTAGCGTTACTTAAATGTTCTTATTTGCCTGCCTCCCCACGAGGATAGAGTTAGACACAGGCTCGGTTTTTAATGTGGGGAAAATCCAGCTCCCCAAAAAAGGGGACACTCTGGATAGGAACAAAAAAGAAAAATTGTCTCAGTCACGAAAGATTTTGTATATATATATATATGTTCACCCACAAACAGAGCATATTGCCTCTTAAACGTAAGGGGGTACTATATGGAACCATATCCACAAGAAGACTAGGAATTTAAGCAGTAAGATGTTTGTTCGCATCACATTTAAATGTGTGCAGGTTAGTACAGTCAGGGAAGCGGGAAACAAGGAAGGAATTACAAAGTCTAGCAGTTCGAGGGAAGAAACTATTAGAGTAGAAAATTTTCCGGCATTTTCTTCTCTGGTGAAGGAGTGGGATTTTGCTGCTTGTCTGTTTAGTTGAGGGGGCACAACTGCTAAGAGTTCGTCAGAGCAGTAGCACATTCCATTAAAATACTTGTAAAACAGGCATGGGAATGCAACGGAACGGCGATGGGACAGAAGTAAAAATATGAGTGAGTACTTATGCATTTATTTCACCGTGCTGAAATAATAACGTTATTATTTAGAAACCCATTTTTAACATGAGGAGGGTGTTTTGTAAGTGTTCTCTACTTTCACCTAACAGTTTAATAATAAAGAAAAAAAAAAGATATCGTAAAACTTGAATTTAACTTGAAAATACTATTTAAAAAAATAGCGCGGTACAACCATCAAGAATACGTAAGATACCTCATAAAACTTGGTTCTTTTTAGTATTATCGAGAACATTGCCATGCATTATTTTTATTTGACTGAATGCTGATAGTTCATTTGCTATTTTGAATACATTTTCACCTTCCTGTATGCAGATTTGGGGAAGTTATCAAATGTCAAAAGAAAGACAAAGCTAAAAAGTTTGGCCATTTTAACCCAGTTTTACCACAACCAGCCATATTTTTTTATGCCTATTAGCGTGACCACGTGGTTGAACCGTGGCTACCGACGATGGTCACGGTTGAACACAGGAAACTTTAGGAACCCTTTACCTACAAGTCGATTTGGCATTGACGTGACGCTGTCGTGTTCACTGGCCTCCTTCTCTCTTGGTAGCTGTTGTTTTACCCTAAACTAATCAATGGCAGAAAGCCCCCCCCCCCCCCAAGGAATAAGAGGCTGATGCTACTGTAGCGGTCTAGTGTATAGAAGGAAATGCGTGTTCATCTCGCGTTCGGGTGTCGCCAATTTGTAGTGGACTGGTGGATATATTATATATATCCCCCGGTCGTATAAAATAGGAGAAATGAATTGCATTGAGAAAGGAAAAATGAATTGCTTTGAGGAAGAAATGAACAATGCGTTTATTTGAAATGAACAACGCGTTTATTTGAGTTATTAGAATTTATTTCATGAAGAAACACATGAATGAAAAGGGTACAGCACGCGTTTAGTTTGGCTCGCGTCTCTCGTTGTTTACTGGTGAGAAGGAAAGTCTATTGTCGTAGAGAGAAAGAGAGAAAGTCAATCCAGTTTGGTGTGCGTCTCTCACTGTTAGCTGGTGAGAAGGAAAGTCTATTGTAGTATATAGAGAGAGAGAAAATGAGAAAAAGTCAATCCAGGCCATGGAGATAGAAAACGTGTAAGGTGTACGTACTGTCTGTTAACTCTTGCCCCCACACATACAGTAGCAGGGGACGTGACATGCGCGAGTGCGTGCACCCCGAAAGAGGCGAATGGTTCGTTGAACCTCTCAGCTCGGAAGCCAAATTGAAAAGGGTTGGAAACAGCTTGTTTCTTGCTTTTATAGTTGTTTCCGGTGGTCTTTTGCGCATATGTGGATTTCCTTTGAAAGGGGAAGTGATGTTGCCCATGTGCGCGTACATGTGTGTACGTTAGCGTGTGTGTGTGTGTGTGTGTGTGTATACACGTGAATGTGAGTGTATGTATGCGAACTTGAATACATCTACTTGTGTGTACATGTGCACGTATGTTTGTGACAAGAAATATGGCTTGAGCTGTGAACGCGTGTTTTTGTGTGAGACTAGAAAAGGCTCCCACACTACTTTAATTCAAGCTATTAACTTAAAAGTGGGTTCTTTAATATGACGGTTGTGCCCCCCCCCCAATCTAAGATCTTATTTTCTGGAAAAAAAAGAAGCAAAAAAAAAAAAAGCAAGCAGAATGCCACTAATTATTTTGTTCACAACAAATATTTACGGCAACTAAACCCCCTTCTTTTTTTTACGCAAATAGG
Organism: Euprymna scolopes; assembly: GCF_053919585.1. NCBI lineage: Eukaryota > Metazoa > Mollusca > Cephalopoda > Sepiida > Sepiolidae > Euprymna > Euprymna scolopes. The sequence goes on along the minus strand of NC_136502.1, from coordinate 40,290,986 downwards.
TCACAAGTGAACCAAAATAAAAATGATTAGTAATTAATTAATAATGACTTAATTGCATTTCGTTTAAAATAATGGTGCCTGTTAGTCCACAAATCGATTTCTTAAATATATCGTTTTAAGCAAAAACATTATGTATTTAATTTATTTTCGACACGATAATTATGAAAATTCATAAAGTAGAACAACTGCTATTATGTTTTAAAACAAACAAACAAAAAGACAACAAATATTCCAGCCATGACACAAATAATCTAAAATATTATTTTCGGAGTTACGTCCCCTGCATATGGTGCCCCTACTGCATACTTTATAAAGCCTAAGAAAAATGCGATGTTACTCAATTTTCCGTAAAAATTACTTTAAATTAGAAATAAATTTCTAGTTGATGATTTTTCGTAATTTTTGGATATGTTTCAATTAAGTACATATTATTGTTTTTGTTTAAAACAACATATTTAAAAAAATCGATCTGTCGACTGTATCTTAAAAAATATCAAACAAAATAATTTATTATTACTATTTATTAATAGTAAGGTTTACGTTAGTTTTCATTTAAAACATTTTTTTTTTAAGAAAATCTTTTTAATGCCAAAGTTATAGGCGACTTAATTTATGAACGCACTGTATTTGGATTATTCGCACCTCCTGATTGCAATACGCATAACATTTCGGCCGATGTAATCTCCGATCTTCTTTGGTTTATCTTTTCGAACCTGGAAACCTTCTCTAATCAAGTTTAGCAACTTGTACAGAATTTGAACTGAATTCTTTATTTAATCCATGGAAGTAGATTGTTCTTATTCCGTCAGTCGTGAAGTGTTAATTATTATTCTTTTCTTTGTTATCGCCTGCAGTAAGGATTGAACCTTCAGAAGTCTGTTACTTAGAATTGACTGTTAACCTATGCTGCTTACCATTAGGCTATGCTTGATAATGGGAACACCTTTACCGCCGTTCCCAAGTCCGGAAAGATTCACCTGAAGAAGGTCGGTGATTATATCTGCTGAAACGTTGCGAATATAACGATCGAGATGAGAATAGTAGTCCAAATAATCCAGGTTATCAATCCTCACCTAAAAAAAAAAAAAAAAAAAAAAAAAAAAAAAAAAAAAAAAAAAAACCTAATAACACATTTAATTTAAAACAATTTTTTTTTTTTTCATTATAACATTTTCATAACATTTTCCTCGAGGCAGGCACGAACATATATTCGTGGGGGTTATATGCTTGCTATGTTTTAGCTATACTGATGAGTGGTGAGAAACAGCCGTCTGTCGATGACTATTTACATGTGTGCGTGTGTTTACAAGTAATTTGACTTTGTTTTCTTTTTAACAAGGTCAAGAAGTTTACGACTGCTTTTGGTGTAACTGTGTGCTTAATCGAATTTGCAGGGAGAAAATGGAATACGTTATCGAAAGAAACAAAAAAAAAACAACAAATGTTTACTTTAAGCTAAGATTTTTATTGTCTAATTATTATTTATTTATTTTTTAAGAATAAAAATAAACTTTTTCGACATTTGATAAATGTGGACAAGATCAAAGGGAGATAACTATTGGTGTGTCTTAAAAATCACCTCGTCATGAAAAAAATCGTACAAGTCCACAGTTCCAACCTATATGTATGAAATTAAATTTTTTTTTTTTTTTTTTTTTTTTTTTTTTTTATCTAACCAGAAAAATTTTTCATATACATGTCCGTCACGGAACGAAAAGGTCATTCCAAAAATCACATAAATTGATCAAGTATTATTTAATAAAGAAAATCATTTTAAACGCTTGTGAGCGATTAATGTGAAATTTTTTTTTTTTTTTTTTTTTATACAAGGGTGTCACAACTTATCAAGGCCCAGAGACCACTCGAGGATAAGGGTTAATAGGTATACATTAGTCATTGTGATTTTAGCATAGTAAACAGTGGGAATTTTGTAACTTGGATTACTTAGGGGGACGATTCAATTAGAACTTGTTCACATTGGACTTTTTTTTTTTTTTTTTTCATAGGTATCAACTCATTATCAAGGCCAAGAGGGCACTCAAGGATAAGGGTTAAAGAGTGTACAGTAGAAATTGGACAATATAATAATCATTAGTAATGAAAATTTGTTAAATTTGATAACTTATATGGAATGGCTCATCAAGAACTTATTTACGTTAGACTTGAAGACAACCATATTGTAGTCAGCCGGAAAGCAGGAAAACGGAAGACAATTCCACAGGCGTGTAGTTCTAAGAAAAAAGCTTTGTTCATGGAATCTACGTTTAGGTTTAGGCACAGATAAAGAGTGGGGGGAATTATTGATAGTGTTTACAGCTAGACGAGTGTTTCTTGTGAAAGTTTTGCGAGGGGGGACCATAGATTGAAGCTCAGTCTAACACTTTCGATGAAAATAACGATACATCAGAGACAAACTCGCAACATCTCTTCTGTGAGATAGAGGTTGCAGGGAAGAGAAAAGGACATCTACGAGGCTATGAAGTCTATTTTGAACTCTATCAAGGCAGGACAAGTCCTTTCTAGCAGCTCCTGCCCAGATGTGGCAACAGTATTCCATCCTTGGATGTACCTGGTTCTTATATAGATAGAGAATAGCATCAGCAGTGAGATATCTACTGGATCGATAGAAAGATCCCACCATTTTTCCAGCGGCCTTGGCAACAGATTTGATGTACGTGTTCCATTTAAGATTAGGAGTAATGGTCAAGCCCAGAAGCTTGTCAAAACTTGAGGCCTCCTGAAGACAAGAGCCATTCATTTCAATTGATGCCAGATGTGGATCAGAATGTTGATGATGTAAAGAGAGAAGCTTGGTTTTAGATGCATTAAAAGTAACCAGCCACTCCTTTCCCCATTGTACTACATGCTCAAGATCAGAGGAGAGAGAATTGGAGAGAACTTGGTCGTTTACTGTCTTAGATGTGCTACCATAAATGGTAGTGTCGTCAGCATAAATGTCTACAAATGATGTAAGGATGTGATTTGGAAGATCATTAATGTAGATCAGGAAAAGAGTTGGGCCCAGGATGGACCCCTGAGGGACACCGGCATTAATACTGTGGGCTTCTGATTTTTGCCCCTCAACTACTACTCTTATGAACCTATCAGAAAGAAATGATTTAATAATTGAGAAGACATTTCCAGCTATACCATAGCTAGAGATCTTATGAAGTAAACCTTTATGCCATACCCTATCAAAGGCCTTAGATATGTCAAGAGCAATTGCCCTAGAAAGGTTGCCTCCGTCGAGAGATTTGCTAATCCTATGAGATATAACTGTAAGCACATCTGCTGTAGATCTAGCAGAACGGAAACCATATTGAGTGTCACTAAGAAGGTTATTTTTGTTGAGATGGTTGATTACTTCTGTATTTAACACAGATTCCAGCAACTTACTCATGACGCACAGGAGACTTATTGGCCTGTACTGAGAGGGGGATGAGCGATCACCTGAATTCTTAAATACAGGGCATACAGATGAAATTTTCCAGGGAGATGGGAAACTATTCTCCTTAAGACAACGTTTAAATAGTTTTGTAAGTATAGGCGCTAGTTCAGGTTGAAGTTTTTTGAGTACTTTAATTGGAATACCGTCCGGGCCAGTTGCTTTACTGGAATCAAGGTTTTTGATTAGCTTGGCAACATCACGTACAGATATACGTATATCACATAGTGTGTTTTCAGATACAGGAGGAAATATTGGGGGTTGGCGGCCTTGATCGCAAAAGGTAGAATTAGCTGCAAAGTTCATGACAAAGAGTTTGGCTTTGTCTGATGCTGACGAGATTACCTCGGGTCCATTGATGATAGTTGGAATGGAGCGCACACTTCTGTTCAGAATTCTGTTTGCTATTTGCCAAAACTGGTGGGAACCAAGCCGCTGCTCAGCTACTTTGGACTTAACAGATTGAGCATACAACCATCTTGTTAGCATTACAGGGCTGATCTCACAAGTTTGAATTGTTGTGGCTGCCCTTATTTTTTTAAGATTGCTTTTTTGCTTACTCATAAAATGCGCTTTTCTTGGTTAAAATAGAATTGTTTATATCCAGTTATGAAGATTAAAATCGAAATATAAAAGACAATCCATTAACTAGGAACCCTAAAGCCGATTTTTCTCTGAGAGGCATACGAAACTCAACTGACCTTGTAACACTTAAACAATCAACTATATAAACTGCGGACTATGGTTTCATGTAGAGACACTAATTTTTCCAATAAGAAATCAAATTCTTTGTGGTCAAAAATCCAGACCATACATATTTCTAATTTGTTATGTAGTTTCTCTTCACTAAATATCTCTTGCTCAACAAAACTGACACAGCCAGAACAAGAGATGAACAAGGAAGTAACTCACAGTTTCTCATAGAACCGGTTTGCTTTATTGCTCTAAATGCATTCTCACATTTGAGTCTATTGTCGATCTTTACAAATCTACTATCAGACCATGTATGGAGGATTGTTGTCATATTTGGGCTGGTGAATCTTTGTCCTATTTGAAGATTCTTGATAAGATGCAGAAACGGATATTTAGTTTGATTAGCTCCACAATTTCTTCTTCTCTGCAACCTCTCTCTCACAGACGTGTTGTTGCTAATCTCAGTCTTTCCTTTCTATATAATATTCTGCTTGTTCCTTCCTTAGTCTGTGCATTATGTTTTTAAAAGAGTAAAATATAATTTTTGGAGGCCAAACTACTTTAAACAAGTGAAGCATGCATGGTCTCCCGTGAGTGCACAGTGAACGAGGCATAAAAAAAAATGACTAAGTTCAGCATTTGCCCTCCACCCCCATTTAGCCCCCAAAATCCCTACGGGACATCAAATCCTGGTGAAAATGAAAAAAAAAAACGGTGCAATTTTAGGCCATAACATATGTAAATTTGACTTCTGCACCATGCAAAAAAAGAAATGACTAAGTCCTTTATTTGCCTCCACCCCTATTTAGTCCCAAAAGCCCCCAAGGCCTTAACATATTTAAATTTGAGTTCAGCACCATGCAAAACTGCTAAATAGACATACACAGAAAGTTTTGGACAAATATGGTAAAATAGTCCCAAAAATGGAGTGTTTTTATTAGTCCTAAAAGAACCCCTGGGGTATACCCAAGAGTTATCGCGAAGTATAGACAAACAAAATTATATAGAAATCAGTTAGTTACAACTTTTCAGAAAGTTTTTATAAAAATCCAAGGCATCAATTTGTTTTTAATAAGCACAAAAGTGTCAATTTTAGCCATTTTAACCCAAAAGGTACCTCTAGGCGGACAACCGGAATTGCTTTTTTACTTATATCATGTTTAATGTTTGTGCAAAATTTGAAAAAATTCCAAGGCGTAGTTATTGAGAAAAGTACGGACAGACAAACGGACAAGGGTGAAGTTTGTTAATTATGTGAAGCTGTGATCGTCTCATAGTCATGATCTTCATTGGCAGAAAGAGATAGAGAAAAAGGTGGTTACAGATTTGAAATCACAAACTTGTTTGGCCATATCAAATATGTTGTTGCTCGATCGCTTCTATTGAGGCTCCACTAGATTCTTCTTGCAGAATCCTCTCTCACTCCTTTCTAATGTCGTTTCGCTTACGTAGATCACAGACTTCTGTGTTCACGATCCTGACTTCCCCATTATTGTTAACCTTTGTTTATTGCTTGTCTACCACATTTCCCATTTTTATAAACAAAATAACATGTCATAGAAGACAAATATATTATTACTAGCAGGGAGACCCAATGTTGCCCAGGATTGAATGATGATCAACGAATATTTCACACTCCTATATTTTTATTGTCATCGAAATCCATGAAATCGTCCAGGAGGAAACTTCACATGCTCCCGTGTAGTAACTTAGTCCAAAATATATGTTATTCTACATTGCACTCTAGAGAACCCATTGTTTCTTTTATAAAATTATTTTGTATAAACTTATTTCCAGATAACAAAAAAAAGAAAAACATCAAGAAATTTATGTGCGGGGTTTGACCACGTCATGCAAAAAAAAAAAAGTAAATTTCCAAGTCTTATTAAATTCTTTGCAGTTAATGAAAAAAAAAAATTTACATGCGGCTATTGAACGACCACGTCATACAAAAATAAAACCCGCTATCAACTTACCCATAGTAGAATTTTCACGGTCCGTTGTTCTATCATTGTTGCTTAGCATAGCATTACAAATTGATTTTTTCTTTTTAGATAATTCTTATTTTATCAACTTGCATGAAAAGAGCTATGTAAAAGATGCTTAAAGCTGTTTGAATCATTAGTAGTTCAAAAGTTATGAGAATTTTTAGTGCCCAAATTTATGCTTTTCTGTGGACATTTTTCTTTAGAAAAAGTGGGCTAAATTACAAACCTCAACATTTCAAGAAATTTGGTAATTTCACCACCATTTATTTATTTTTCAAGCTATTCTCATGAAACTTGTCACTCTTATGTAAAATTGTGTTCTCTTTCTGATTATGCAGTCAAATTTGATGTATCTATTTACCATAAGCCATGAATTATAAATTCAGATGTACAAATTTCAATTTTTTTTCAAACTGGCGCATGGTATCATACAGTGGGTGTCTATTTATGAACAAAACTAAGTATTAGAGTGGTATTTAAATATAGCTTTATTGAGAGCAGGCATTTTCTTGTCTCCTCACCAAAGGAGAGATTAATCTGGGATGTAGCCATTGAATGCCTAAAGAGCATTCATGGCCGGTATTTACTATTCCCCTCAAAAAAAAAAAAAAATTGAGTAGATATGAATTAATCTCAGAAATAAATCAAAGAAAATGTTTCATATAGATTTGGATTTCTGTAAAAGATGGAAATTCCCATAGTCGACCAGAAATGCATTTTGGGATCAGTCCAATTTTCAATTTTGTAAATCCTCTCTATCTGGTCCAAAATATACCCCTATTTTCTGAGATGCAACCATAAATCATACTCTGCATGAATTCTCGATGTAGCTTTCACAGTACCAGGATACCAGGAATCCTGATAAACAACAACTATATATTCACCAGTTGATGATAATTTTCACCATTTCTATTCTGTTGTTTTACTGAAAATTCAACTATATAAACAAAGAAACAAAACTAATTTTTTACTTTGTTTCCACCTTAACATTTAAAATAATTATTTTATAGGTTTTAGGGTATGCTGAAAACAAATATCGCATATAAATTTTCTGCAAATAAGTAGTTTTCCAGATATTAAGCAATGTCATTTCTTATGTTATCGCTGGTGGCCATCTTGGCATGCGCAAGTGCACAAACCTAACCCTGAGAAACTATGCGCAAACATACGTACCAAGATGGCCACCAGCAATAACATAAGGAATAGAAATGACATTGCTTAATATCTGGAAAGCTACTTATTTGTGGAAAATTTAAATGCGATATTCGTTTTCAGCATATTCAAAAACCTTAAAAGGTAGTCATTTTAAAGAAAATGTTAAGATGGAAACAAGGTAAAAATTTACAAAATGCATCACAATGAAATTCTTTATCGAACCACCTAATTATTATTTTTATTATTATTATTTAGATATCCTCAGTTAAAAAAAAAACGGGTTTGTTTTACAGATTCGAAAAAATGGTCTTGACAATGAGTTAAAAATAAATTCAAGTTTCACAATATATCTTTTATTTAATTGTTAGATGAAAGTACAGAATAGTTAACAAAACACCCTTTCGTCCTCATGTTAAGAATGGGTTTCTAAATAATAACATTATTATTTAGCATGGTAGCATAAGTGCACAAGTGCTTTTATTTGTTATATTTTTTTTTTTACCACTAAAAAATAAACGCATGTACTAAGTACATTTTGTTGTTTTTTTTTAACGCTTTTAGTACAAGCGTTAAAAACAACAAAATAATATTGTTTGAAAATCAAATTGGAAAAACTTGAAAATAATTTTTTTTTGAATTGACAAACCCAGAATAAAAAATGAAACTTTTTTTTGCTTTTGTTTTGAAAGCAGAAAAGACAGTTTTCTATTTTTAAGAGAATATAAACTCGTTAATATGCTGACAATGATGGTTAGCTGTCATCATTTACCTTAAAGCGATTTGAATTTCTATAAAAGATAACATTTTAAAGAAATTTCCACACAATAATTATCAAATATTTACATATTATACATGAAAATAATTCTGAAACTATTATCTATATGAAAATGGATAATGTATACCGATTTATCTTATCAATTTTTAAATATTCTTCGTCAACTTTGCTCGGTCGTAACTTTGCTTCCTGTGGTCGTAAAAAGAAAAATCAAACACCAGTAGAGGGGGACTTCTTTGTTTATATAGCCTGTAAAATTTCAGCCATATCCAATCAAATTTAACCCTGCACATATGTATCCAAACATAACATATGAAATGTAAACGTTGAAAAAACTGTTTCCCTTTTTGCTGTCATAATTTTTTACCATTTTTTTCCATTTTTAACTTGGAGCATAAAAAACATTGAAAACATAAAACAAAAATAAATTAACATCATTGGAATGCTTATTCTATTCTCTTTTCATCAATGTAATTCTTTTAAAAATTGACCAACAAATAAAAAAGATATGACTTGTTGAAGCACATTAGGTATGTAATATTGCCGATGTCCACGAAAATACAGCATATGCTTGTAATGCTACTTAGCAAGGACTTGGGAAAAATGGCTTTACCGATGATAAATTAAAATGACAGTTTCGATTATCTGTAATATTCTGAGACAAAACTCCCAAACTTATACACTAAAGTTCTGTAAATTTTAAAGAAAATCTGTTCAGTCGTTTCGGAGTCTATAAGGAACAAACTCACACGTACACAAAGTTGCATTTATATAATTGTAGAGATAATAATTATATATTATAATTCTTTCTCTAAAAACTGTTGACAAATATTAATTGGAAAATAGTTCATATCTTTATTTTGTGGCTTCTAACTTTTCGGTAGTTCCCCCATGACCCTCTCCCCCACACCCACACATACACTTTGAGACATTTCTTTTAATAGAAACTGTGATGTTATCCAGTGTTACAGTTTTTGTGTCCTAGTCTAGGGGTAACGGAACACCGCAAACATTAATTAAAAATAAAAAAGTGAAAAAAAAGATAATTTGAAGAAAAAAAATTTTATTACAAAGAAAAACAAAAACAAAGTAGAAAGGAAATGAATTACTAATAAGCTGTTTACAATCATAGCAGTGCAAAGGGGAATAACTGTTTTCTAATTATTTCCCTTTTGATTAGGTCCTGGATATGACCTAAAACTATATCCGATGGTGAGGCCCCCACCTTGCAGGCCTTAGGGAGTGTGGAGCCACCCTTTAATTGCTATTGCTCCCAGGTCCACTCTGACCCGGAGTGGTAGTACCTGTTAGGGTCCAAACTATGGGTTAAATAGAATCTGACTTAAAAAAAAATATACTCCATTAAAAGTCGTTCCGCAAAATAACTAGATTCGGCATGAAATAACCTGGAAAAGGTTGATATGCCGTAAAACAAAAACAACCAACCAACCAACCCTTTTGATTAAAATAAATGTTTTTTTTTATATTTTAGATATAAATGATTTTGGTCAAATACAATTCAAAAAACTCTATATTTACCAGTTATTGATGAAAGATTTTTTCTCTGTATCTTGTTGTCCAGTTCATCTGTTATTTAACAACTCGAATTTGCTTGTGATTTCTTCGGCCAGAGTCATAAGGTCTGGTCGCCTATGAATGTGTCCCAGTGCTGTATTATAACTGACTATAAATAGCAATCGTTCGCTATTTATATTTGTCGCTAGAGAATGTTCTAGAGAAACAGAAAAAGATTCTTTTTCTGTTCTACCCTTTGAAAATCTCCAGAGACGCTATAAAAACGTTTTACATTAAAATTTTTAAGTAATACTTTTTATATTATTTTATATAATCTTTTATTGTTATTTCCTTTTAATTAATTAATTAATTTATTATATTTTATATTATTATATAATATTTTAGGTATTTTTATTTTGTTATAATTATTAATTATTTTTATTATATTTTATTTTTATTATGTTTTATTATTTTGATAATTAATATTATCTTTTGTGTAATAAATCCTAATTTCTTCATATCATAAGAGAAAATATGTCCTCCTATGACATCCGGTAAGAGGTGGATTTTGAACTCAAATCATCTGGAGATATATTTGTGGTCAGAATGAAAAGAACAAAGAGTTATTTTAGAAAAAAAAGAAATAAACAAAATGAAAGCATTCCTTGCCCATGGGGTAAGTAGACAAAAAAAAAAAAAACTGATTCACAAAAGAATTGTATTGTCAGGAAAAACTATGATTTGTAATCGGGTCACAGTTCACAACCACGCTGATGTTGTATGATGTAAACAAAGAACTATTTATGTTCACTGTTGATGGTGAGTGAGAGAAGAGTGCCTGATGGAGAGACCAACTTATACAGAAAACTTGTGCGTCACAACCATGCAAGTCTCAGATTTGTTGATCCATTTGTAAATAAATTTAAGAAGTCATATAAAAAAAGTATTTTGTTTTTATAACCAAAACAACAACAACAAAAAACTGCCTCACTTATTTTTATACCAAAGAAAACAACTTTCATATCACAATCTATACCTCTATAAACATTTTTTTTTTTGTATTGATATTCATATTAAAAAAAAAATCTTTCTATCTATTTAGGTATTTATTTGCTTCCCCATGAGAGCAAATTAGACACAAAACTGTTTTTTAATGCAGAGTGAGGAATAAAGGAGGGGGGGACCGGTTCCTCCGGGGGAGGGGCACTGGTAGTGACAATTGGTATCAGGGGTTCCCCCTACATTGATCAAAACTGATTGCTTCAAGAGCAACGGTCTGATATGTGGGGTTGCCTCCACATATTATTTTGATTTCAGCATCTGCAGAACAGATACTACACTTTGAGGTATTAAATCTTTTATTCAGGCTAAAAAAGTTAAACTTGAACAAAAAACTTAGGCACAAAGCCAACTCAAAAGGGGGGAAAAAAAGAGGGGTCGTTGGTCATCCTTCTTGGCATTTGGGCCAAGAACAACAGAAAAAAAGCAAGCCTTTTTTATGTTTGTCTATCTATTTAGTAAGAAAATACAGCTTTGTTGTATATGAGTTGTAGAATTGCATTCATCTGCAAAAGATCTAGCTAATTTGCATATTCTTTTAAACATTCATTTTAATTAATTCCCTATTAGTTTTTTCAGTTTTCTTATGGGATGATCATCTTTGTTAACTATTGCATGTAATTATATTCATGCAGATATTCTACATGATTTATACTTACAAAATAATAAACTATAACAAAATATTTATATTTGTTTAAAAAATTTTGCCTACCAAACTTCTCTGTCAGTTTTTGGTCTACAGACAAGAAACTCTATATATAGGGTATTCGAACCTATGCAAAACTTTATATTTGGTTTTTAGCCCTGGGAAAATCGGTGTGAAAATTTAAAAAATGAAATTTGCCAGGTGAAAGGTCGAACGACATTATGAATATGCATGCATAACGTAATAGCTATTGGTTTATGTTTTAATTTTTAGCCTTATAGCAAACATGTCTTTATAGTAGTCATCAATGTCAAAGGAAAAAGTAAATCGTGAGCTAAACCTTTTGGTTTCAATTCTTGGTGGTGGTGCAGGAGTCTTTTTTTTTTTTTTTTTTTTTTTTTTTAACTCTTTAAATCATTACTATGTATTGGGTCGAATATAATATAATAATAAATATGAAATTTACGTTAATCAAAATATCATATTTAAGCATATTTTACAACCAGGCAATGCTGGGCGGCCTGCGAGTCTATAAATAAGTTTTTATTTCTTAACTGACTTTTACTGTTTGACATGTACAATATATATTACACAGTGAATTTCAACAAGACTTCCTGTCTTCAAAGAATTAATTTAAATTTAAGGTTCTTACCCAAAATTCTATGTATATTAAAAAAAAAAGAAAGAAAAGAAAAATCTGTATGTACATACCTGTGACTAAATGAATATTCCAAAAATCATGTATATTGATAAAGTAGTGTTATTTTTATAAAGAAAATCTGTTTTAAGTAATTAATGGGAACTCGTAGGCATAACATTATTTGAATTATTATTGAGTTATCTTCCTTTTCTTTTTTTTACAAAATGGCGGGCAAGACAGCTACTCTTTGGTTACTCATAAAATTTGATTTTCTTATTCAAAAATAAAACTGCTTGATCAATTTAGGTGATTTTTGGAATATAATATTTTCGCTTGGTTCCAAGTATGTAGATCTTACAGATTTTTATTTTTGTTTTTTTTTTTTTTAATATAGGGGAAATTCTGTACAAAAATCAAATTTAATTTAATAAGCCTTCGGGTGCAAATACATTTGATTTTTTTTTATTCCTTTAAATTAAATTTGCTTGTGATTTCAAAAAAAAAATTTTTTTCAATTTTTTTATAATTTTTCAGAGAAACATCGGTGTTCTCCAAAGGCCATGCTTTTGGGGGTCATTGCGGAATATCAGTTGGTCAAAACGGTTCCAGGAAATCGTGCAAGCTGATTATTCTATGGATGAACTGAAAAGTGTTGTTCAGAAAAGGATCTTTTTTGCCAAATGTGATGATCAAAAGTAAGTAATGGTTTGAGAAGCAATAAGTGGAAGATATAAACGTCTTTTTAAGTAAAGGTACAGAATAGTTAACACGCAAAAAATCATACAGCAAAAAAAAAAAAAAAAAACTATAGAAAATTTGTGTATAACGCATTAGAATGAAACTAGCGGGACCTGTGAAAATTCCACAGTGGGCTCATTCATATGTAATATATTGATATTGGCATTCTGTAGATGTTCAGCGTAAACGGAGACACTCTGATATTATTGTAGCTCTTTTGTTAAAACTGCAAAAGTATTTATGTAAGCTAGCAGGGACGCCAGCATAGCCCGGTCGTATAAAGTACACTTAAATATGATATTTTGATTCTTGCAGATTTCGTACATATTATTATAGAGTTAATGTTCTATCAAATTTTATATATTATAAAGTTGCGATTAAAAAAAAAAAAAAAAAAATCCATATGACTTGGGTGCATCAACTTATACAAAAAATGTGTATATATATATATATATATATATATATATATATATATTGGTAAACTTATTGTAATTTTATTTCTTTATAAGCTGGTTGAGCTTTTTATTCTCTCCAGATATGTTTGAAAAGGAACACATTCCCGTCTTAAGGACTATCCGCTTATCTTGTCCTTCGTTTTTAAAATTAAATATGTTTTTAACTCTTTTTCAAGATGTTTTTTTAACATGTTTTATTAATCATTTGTTCATATATATATATATATATATATATATAACTTAAGTTCCTTCAGCTATAATCGAAACCAAAACTTATGAAGAATTCTTGATAAAGTTATTTATTACAAGAAATGGAAGTTCGTGGTAGAAGAAAAATGGCCTACATTGACAACCTGCTACAGGACACAGGATTGGAAAGTGGTGTTTAGGACCTGCAAACTGTCATGCGAGATCGAGAGAACTGAAGAAGTCGTGTAGATTCAGTGGTGAAGCGTCCTGAAAGATGAGATGAGAAAGTCCAATTAAACGACTCGAAAATAAATAACATACACGCTATCATATTAATATTAGAATGAAATTAGTGTTATTTGAATTATTCAGCTTACTCAAACTATTGGTCTCATCTTGAGTGTTGCTCACACAATGTTTTGGTTGATGTAACCTCTGACCTTCTTCAGGTGTATCTTGTTGATCTCCAGAATCTTTCTGCCGAACTTGGGAAACAGAATGAAATTAGTTTTAAAGTTTGGAAACTATTTATAATGCTTTTTTTTTTTTTGTTTCCCCCTTTGAAAAATCTTGTTTAGACAAGTTTACAATTTCACCATTATTTATTTTTTTTTGGAATTTTTAAATTTTCTTTTTCCGATTTGAAAACGAGATTTTCTGAATTCTAAATGATTTCTAAAACACAACTGTTTACATTCTTGACAGATTCGTACCTGACCGACACCGAATCCTTGGGCCTGAGCTTGCCGTTTCACACTTCCTTCTGGCCAGAGGAGGTGCTGTGAAATTTGAAAATGACGACAAATGGCATCGGAAAGAAAATGAGAAAATCTTTCTTCCCCGAAACCGAGTGGAGGGTCTTTATGTCGAGGCCATCTGTGCTGATAACACAGATCTTATGTATGAAGGGCTGGTAAATTTTGGTGAGTTCGCTTGAATTTTAAGGCACAATTTTTCTTTTTGTGTGCGGTAGATGTTGTATTTGGAGAAATTAATTTATTGATAACTTCATTTCTCAGGGATGTGAAACGTTCACCTTTTAGCGGAATTTGGCTTTTCTTTAAATCCAGAAAAACTGGATTTCCCCTTAAATCCCTAGAATCGTTCATGGATTGGAGCTCTCTTTTTTTTTCTTTTTTTTTTTTTTGGGCCAAAATTCACTTTTTAAATTTAAAAAAAAAAATTTTTTTTATAAGAAAAAAACTAACAGTTCTCGTTCGGAATTCCCTCTATATTAAAAAAACAAACAAAAAAAAACAAACAAAAATAAAGAAAAATCTGTATGATGTTCGTACAAGTGATGAAACAAAAATATCATCTTACAAAATTCACGTAAAGTAATCAAGTAGTTTTATTTTTAAATAAAAAAACAATGAAAAGTTTATAAGTATCCAAGGAGAGACTATTTTGCTTGCCATTTTGAAAACAATCTAAAAATAAAAAAGATAAAGATGATAACTCAACAATAATTCAAACTTGTGAAATTTATGTTGTAATGCCTATGAATTGCCATTAATCACTTAAAAATTATTTTCTTTATAAAAATAAAACTACTTGATCAATTAGTGACCATCATAATGCCAGTGACTAACAGTGCCTGCCATTATCATCCAGTGGATGACAATACTCAACAATTTAAAGCTGATGATTCCATTTTGAAGCAGTTCTGTAGAGGCCGATACTGGTCATGGTCAACAGTGATCGACAATGACAGCCAGTGTCCAATAATAAATGCCTAAAAAGGTAACTAATGCTCGCTACTGGCATCTAGTGATAGCCATTGAAGACGGACAATTTCATTTCAGAGCAGACCAATGGAGGCTGACACTGGTCATGACTGTCAGTGACCGACAGCGAATGCTAAAAACTGACAGTTGTAAAGGCAGCCCGTGCCTACCAGTAAACGCAAAGTAACTGCCTCAAAATAATACTAACCACTAGTAACTGCCAATGACCATTTCTGGCATCCAGTAACAACCAGTGAATTCCAGTGCCCAACAATGCCTGGCAGTTAAAGACAGACAATTTCATTTCGGAGTAGTCCAATGGAAGTCAACATTGATCATGGCCGCCAGTGACCGAATCTGTTCTGGCTTTGTGTCATATTTCCACTGGGCAATAGCAGGACCCATATGTTGGCATTTCCCAGTGTAAATATGGCACCAAAGTCAGAACATATTTGGTACCCCCCACCTCCGCTTCCTCTCTGAAAACAAATTAAACTATGATTATCTAGTGCATTATCGTGAATCATATAAATTATTGACTATGGAGAAACGACTAAAAATTAGTGTTAACATAGAGATATGGTGGTGGTTATTTGTGGTGGCCACTGTTGGCTCTGGAATAGTGGGCACTGATAACTGTGGCCAAAATGAAATCAGTTGGCTTCCACTGTCGGGCATTTTCTGGCAGTGGCAGCTAGCGGAAGCCACTGGCTGTCGTTGTCAACACTGATGGTTACTGACAATTAGTGCTGGTTTGGGGATATTACTTATAGGTATTGGTGTTAACTGGCGGGTACTGACTTTGCAACTGGCGACCATGACCAGTATTGGCCTCTGTTGGACTGCTCTAAAATGAAATTGTCTGTCTTCAGCTGGCGGATATTGTTAGGCATTCGGATTCACTAGCTGTTACTGAATGCGAGTAGTATACACTAATGGTCACTGACAGTTACTAGCGGTCAGTCTTGTTTTAAGGCAGTTAATTTGTATTTACTGGTGGGTACTGCTGGCTGCCTTTAGAACTGTCAGTCACTAGCAACTATGATCAGTGTCAGCCTCCATTGAACTGTTCTTGAATGAAATTGTCTGCAATGGCTGTTACTAGATGCTAGTGGTGAGCACTAGTGGTCACTGGCAGTTAATTACATTTTCAGGCGTTTACTAGTGGGTATTGACTGCCTCTGCAACTGTCAGTTACTGTTGACCATGACCAATATTAGCCTCCATAGAACTGTTCTGAAATTAAATTCTCCGTTTTCAATTGTTGGGCATTGTCATTCACTGGTGTACACTTTTACTCGCTGGCATTATGATAGTTACTGGTAGTTAGTTCTCTTTTAAAGTGGTTACTGTCACTGGATAGCAGTGGCGGTCACTGTTCATCAGTAGATGAAAGTGGCAAATTGTTATAGCAGTTACTGGTGGTTATTACTCTTTTAAGTTGGTTATTGTCATCTGATGGGAGTGGGGGACACTGATTGCCTTTGCAACTGTTGATCACTGGCAGTCATGAACAATATCATATTTCGTTCCAAGCCTGAGTAAATCTTTTTTGTTGCAATAAACAATCAAAGCAAGGAGTACGCTGTTCTTTGTTCTGTTCAGTCTTGATTTGCTGCGTTTGTGTAGATATTTTATATTGCAACATGTTTTTGTGTTTTTATGGACGATGCTTTTTTTTTTTTTTAACATATGATTTTCAAGTTAAATTCAATTTTTTGTGGTATTTTTTGTTTGTTAAATTGTTAGGTGAAAGTACACTATAGTATAAAAAACCATCCTCCCCTTCCATTATTTCAGCACAGTCCATAAGTGCGCATTTGTTAACTGATTGAAACACAAATATAACACGCATTAGAAAAATATGTAATGTGTACCATATGAAATAATTGTGGTGACCAAAATAGGATACTTTTTTTTTTTTTTTTTTTTTGTAAGTATGAAATGTTCTAAGAATCAAATGAATATAAGTCTTCAACTCCCCGTCCCTTCCATAATGTAATAACGCTAATCGTTGTAACATTTTTTATATCTTACTAAGATTGCATAAAATTCTGAACAACATAGAATAAAAATTATGTGTGTTATTTTGTTTCACTTTTGGGTGTGAGCAGAATTTGTTTACATTAAAAGTTAAACCTCGCTCACTGTTACCGCATGTTAACCGATTGTTTTTGGATGATGCCATGTTTAGTTTTCATTAGATATTTTTAACCGTTTGAAAAATAGGTATTCCCTTAATCTGATAAGCGTTTGTGAACGGCCAATCAAATTGACTGGAATTTAATAACGTATCTTGAAGGGAGCAGTGCGTATTTACATAAGGTAGCTGTAATGAGAGAATGTTAAATGTACAGAATTGAGAAATTAAACCTAGACGGCACATTTGTGAAAATGTGTCTAATGTATTAAGGTTCCTAGCCTCATTTGGGAGAGTAAGAGTAGAATTTGTAAACAAAGTGAAAGCAACTCCTACTTCCTCAAAGTATGATTATTTTAGGAGAGTTATTTCAGCCAGACATAATTTAGGATATTAGGAAAATGAATGAAACCAAATGATAATTACTGGAAAACATGCATCAGGTATTGGCAGGTAGTGTGACTATATTAGATTTATGTGTGGCATCTGTGTTTATAGTCTTATAATGCTTTTTTTCTTTATTTTATTATATACTAGCCTAAGTGCCAGGGTGGTTGGCGGTGTGTGTTGATCAAAAAAAAAAGTAGTAGGCAGGCAGGCAGGCTCAAACCCATACTACGAAGAAGGAAAAGAATGTGAAAAAAAAAAGTGACGTCTTTGCTGTTCTTCTGTCCATCACCAAACTGGAAGTGACGAAGGTTTAAATTAAGGCTAGTCAATCAAAAAGAGGGGATGAGTTTCGAACACATCGGCCAAAAATGCAACCCCCTCCTTGTAGGAAAGTGCTTGGTTGAGGGTGAAGGAATTATGTTTTTAGCTGATTTTTCGATATTTGTCATCTGAAGGATCGAGCTTCAAAAACAATACCGATCTCGTGAAAATCCGTTGCCTCTGTCGAAAGTTTTAGGCAAACATACATACATACATACGTTTAAACAGACAGGTGAGATTTATATTGTAGATGTTCTGATGAGGTCTCTACTATCTTATTATACTATTGGCAAAATGTTGATGACTTTGCTTTTAATTTGTGTTGGCAAAGAGACTAAAAAATCTTTTGTTTCAGAAATTGCATACGTAATAATTTTGTTGATGTTGAATTTTTGGAACTTATTGATGAACATGTTATAATTTTGTATCTTTCTAAGTTTGCATACTCATAGTCTTGGAAATTTTTTTAACCTTGAAAACTATATAAATTTTTTTTTTTTTTTTAAGTCCTTTATTGGAAAATTATTTTGTCAGTAAGTCATTTAATCTTCTGCAATTGCTGAATCAACTTGCTTTTTCGAATTCACAATAGTTCTAAGTTTACAGGGATCATCAGTTGTTTACCACATATTGACAGAATTTTTTGTTTTCAGCATATTTCATTGAATATGACTGACAATTTATGTCTGCATACTTTTTAATTTCTGTATGTGTTTTTTGGTTTCGAGCATTAGACAATTAAATAATCTACTTCACAAATGTTGATTCTATAAAATTTTCATGTCCTTATTTTTATTTTAAAGTTGACCTGGAAAAAGTCCGGTATTTAAGCCTGAAGAACTGCCAGTATATTGATGATTTTTGTCTTGATCGACTACACATAATGGCCGGCACGTTAGAGTTTCTGGATCTGAGTGGCTGTTTGAACATTACAGAGCGAGGATTGGCTACATTACATAAGTTGGAGTAAGTCGTAACATTTTTTTTTGTTTGTTTTTTTGATTATTCTTTTTTCTCATTTTTAGTTTAATTTTTTCGACAGAATTAAGTGTTTTTTTTTTTTTTTTCTGAATAAATTTTTTTTCTTCAAAAGTTATAACAATCGAGTGGTAGCTATAAGTGAAAGTGTTTATCAGCCACAGTTCCCCAGAGTTTTGGAGAAGGTTTCTAAGGGTTTTGCAAGGACAAAGCCGATAAGCTAGGAAAGTAATTAGTATATTGATGCAGTTTTGTTTACACCTTTTTTTACCATGGCAGTGCACCTGCTCATAGTGGCCTGCGCATCTGGCAGTGTCTGATCGAAAGAAACATTGGCATACTAGAACAACCTTCCTATTAATGTGCTCTTGCTCCGTGTGATTTTTTTTTCCCCTTCAAACTCAAGAGAATTATTAAGGTGTATCTTGTCAAACTAAAGAGTCTGTGAGTCGAACAGTAGTTGTTGAATGTTGAGCCATTTTGTTGAACAAAGATGGCAGTAGTAAATCAAATTGGCGAAGAATCAATGAAGTCATGATTTCGAGTGTGGAGTA
Source organism: Euprymna scolopes (assembly GCF_053919585.1). Classification (NCBI taxonomy): domain Eukaryota; kingdom Metazoa; phylum Mollusca; class Cephalopoda; order Sepiida; family Sepiolidae; genus Euprymna; species Euprymna scolopes. The sequence goes on along the minus strand of NC_136502.1, from coordinate 40,271,578 downwards.
ATTCTTTAGAATAAAGATGGCGGCATTAGATCAGCGAAGAATCAATGCAGTCACAATCAAGATGCGGTCGTTCAAGATGGAGGTTGACAGCAGACTGACTTGAATCCAAATTTGATATTTTTATTATGAGGTCGGAGGCTTATCATTGGTCGATTGTCCTAACCATAGCATTGGGGTCATACCCTCATTAGTCAAAAACAGTAGTGCTCTTACAGGATTTTTTATAAAGTTGGCAACCCTGGCTAACATGTAGCTTATTGCTTGGAATTGAAATAAATTCTTGTTTCTTGTCCAGAATGTGTCCATATTAGGAAACAAAAAAAAGAAGAAAAATCTGATGTCCATATCCGTGACAAAATGAAAATGTCATATTCCAAAAATCATGTAAATTGATCATGATGTTTTATTTTTATAAAGAAAACCATTTTTAAATGGCTAATGTGAATTCATAGGCATTACAATATAAATATCGCAAGTTTCAATTATTGTTGATCACTTTTGTTTTTCTGATTGTTTTAAAAATGACTGACGAGGCAGTTGCTCTTCAATTACTCATTATATTTTATTTTCTCATCTAAAAATAAAATTACCTGATCAATTTACGTGATTTTTGGAATATGATATTCTCGTTTTGTTACAGGTACATCATGCAGATTTTTCTCTGTTTTTGTTTTTTAATATACAGGTGGAACAATAAGTGTCGCCCCAAAGAAAACAATATTACAGCTTTATTTTAAAACTTCATTGAAAAAATCAATTCAGGTGACTTGATAATGTAGTAGAGCTGACATCTATTCAATGTAGCCGCCTTCAGCCTCAATCGCCGTCTCAATACGGGTCCGGAACTGAAAGCATGCCTTTTCCACAAGTGCCGATGGGAGCTCGACGAAAACTCTGTGGACGGCAGCAATCAAGCTCGCTTTGGTGTTGTGGGAGGTCATGTTAGTGATGTTCTCAACATATGACCAAACGAAGTAGTCAAGTAGGTTCAGATCAGGAGAAGAGGGGGGGGCAATGAAAGAAGGGTACAAAATTGTAGCACTTCTGAAGCCAAGCCTGGGTCTCATTGGACTTGTGGGCCAGCGTTGAGTCCTACTGCCACACCTAGAGTCTGCCAGCAGCCACCTGATTGCACCAGGGGATCACCACACTCTTCAGCACACCCAGGAGGTACACTTTGGTGTTGATTTCCAAGCCGACTTCGCAGATGTAAGGTGGCATGATGTGACCTTCACTTGAAACCAATCCAAAGACCATAACCAGGTCTGGAAACTTTTGTTTTCATCACCGTGAACATGTCTCTGTTATCCAGATTTGTATTTTCAGGGTGCTGGCAATGGTCCTGTTGTCATAACTTGGATCGGTAGAGAGCATGAGTTGTACAGCAATCTCACTCGTTAAACATTGTGTCACTTTCAGAAACGATAGAAGGCTCCTATTGTTCTTGGGATTTGTACACAACTGCTAACTAGTAGATGGTCTGCAACAAAAAAAAAAAAAAACGTTTTTCATCAAATGGAAATGGAATCATGTGGTCTTTTCTAGGTTGACAATTTTATCGTTCAACCCTGTAGAGGAATTCTGGATAAGAACGAAATTCTTTTTATAAAAGATGAGCAGGAGAGGAGGAGGGGTCATATAGCCTGTAAAAACAAAATTTTCAATTCATAGCAGAACCTTCGTCAGAGTAATTGAGGAATTTTTTTTTTTTTTTTTTTTTTTTTTTTTTTAACATTCCATGCTGTAGGTGGTAATTCTTGAGACACTTTTTAGATGTTGTTGAAGCAAGGTTTTAAGGTTTAATGTGTTTGATAAAGTGTGAGCGTTGGTCATGCGAAAATTTGTTTTTTTAATAGATATATTTATTTACTAGCGGGGGTACCCGGCGTTGCCCGAGTGTTTGTTTCCGGGACGGGAGGGGGGGGGAAGTTTTAAAAAATGTTATGGTAGGAAAGTAGGAAGGATCAAACCCGGAGTCATGAGTAAAAGTAGGAAAATAAAGTGTGAAAAAAAACAAAAAAAAAACATCTGCAACGTTAACAGTTCGGCCACCAAGAAAAGTCCATTCCAGTTGTTTAGGAAAAAAAAAAAAAAAACGACTACGGTAGGTCGGCGCGAACGTGAAAATATAATGTGAATTGTCCAGCATGCTAACCACTGCGCCACAGAGCACTGCAGCTTAGTTTGGTGATTTTAAATAACTTCACATGAAAGAACTACGAAGCCAAACCGGTGTTCTCTTCTCAAATGTTCCTTGTGAAGGATCCCCAAACGGTGTTAAGTGGTGGCAGGGGGAGGAGGAATTTATTAGAGAGAAAATATTTTACCACTTCCATTGATCTTAACCAATTTTGGCCGTGACTTCTCAGCAGAAAAAGTATAGAAATCTAAGATTATCGAGGAATCTGAGAAATAATAAGCCTATAACATACCTCAGATATTGTTCTGCCGTTTGTGCCTATTATATTTGCATGAAATATCTACCGTTTGTGCCTATTATATTTGCATGAAATATCCTATTAAGGTCAAACTCCGACGGGAAAAAATGAGTCCATTTTATTTATATAGAGATAAAAAAAAAGTCATACACTTCTTTTTTGGTTTTTATTTGTTGAATTTTTAATTTGTACTCCACTATTAACAGTGTTTATTATTTTCGATTATTTGACACCTACACATGACCAGCACTCACACTGTATCAGAGACATTAAACCTTAAAACCTTGCTTCAACAACATTTGAAGACATCCCAAGCATTCCCACCTTCACCATGACACGTTAAAAAAAAAAAAAATCTTGGATTACCCTGACAAAGATTTTGCTACAAATTGAAAAATTTTTTTTTTTTTTAATAAATATATTTATTCATTTTAAAAAATGCACTTGCTTTTGGTCTTTTAAACCGTTAAATTTTGAATTTGTATTCTAATATCAACAGTGTTTATTAACAGTGGATTTTCTATTATGTTCTAAAATAATTAAAATTAAAGTGTTTTGTTTTTTTGACATAACTCACTCAATCCCAAAACTGGGGAATATTTTAGCATATATATATATATATATATTCATTGTCTTATCATTTTGTTCTAGTTTGGTATGGGGCATCCTGCCGGATGTCAGACACTCACCCACTATCTCATTCATTTCAACTAGAACACCCTTTTAAGATTATAACCGTCCCTTTAAGTACAATTGTTTGAATCTCTCTTGCACTTGGTTCACCAGGTATATTTGCCAGATAGTTTTTTATATTCTTTTTCATGAGGCCCAGTTGCTCCTATAATCACTGGAATGATGGAAATCTTCCTAAAATTCCAGTTTCTTTTCATATCATCATGTCGTACATAAGACCTTGGTATTTTGTTATCTTCTTCCTCTCAGCTCTATTTAACCCGGTATCATTACGGACACTAACTTATTGCATATTTGGTGCTTATTCAGATTAGCACTTACAGCAGAAATTAAAAGTAAAGGAAATACAGAAAAGACTGCATGATGTATGTACTCATTACAGAATGAAGATGTCATATTCCAAAAATTATGTAATTTGATCAAATTTTACAACTAAGCGAGTCGTAGTGTTTTCATCGACCATGATAGAAATCTAATGAAATAAGAGGGAAATAACTCTAATCAGAGCATCAGTCAAAAATCTCGCCTTATGTTCAATACAGTTTAGTAGTAAAATCGGTAAAAATCATAAATTTGGATTTTCTAAGTTAAAAAAAGAAATACTAGATCGATTTACGTGAATTTCAGAATATGACATCTTTGTTCTGTAAAGAGTATGTACATCATACAGACTTTTCTATATTTTCTTTACTTCTAATTGTCGCCATAAGTGCCAACTTGAATAAGCACTGTTCTTTCACATGCTTTTGTTTTATACCTTTCAAATAATGGTTTTCTTGTCTTGCAGGAAACTCGAAGCGCTTGTCTTACAAGATTTGAAACTCACACGAGAAATGGAATTGGTGACTGTTATGTTGCAAGAAGTTCTTCCCAAGTGCCATGTCCTCTTCACGCCTGAAATGATGACGGACGAAAACTCAACAGACAATGTTACCACTCCAGCATCGTTGTGATAAACATAGGCAGATCATTGATAATAGAGAAAATAGAACGAAAAACCACAAATTGTAAGCAAACTGTTGCTTCATTAAGATTTGTTTCTGATCCAGATTTTGGTAAATGTTACTATTAACAACCTACTTTATTTTCAACAAAATATAGTTTAGGAAGTTTATCAAAAACAATTTATTTTGATTTTTCTGACACATTTCTAACCTATCTACATTAAAAATCAAATAAAAAATAAATAGGTCAACATTTCTATGGCAACATAAATTATTTCTAAAAGAAATCTAGTTTATAAATTGATCAGAAACAGTTTATTTTTCGTTTACCTACTTACTTTTGGTCTGTTTGTTTTAAAAAAAATAATACTTAATAGAAATTATATGCATTTAAAAGTCGATTCCTTAAAGCCGTCCAAAACATGCCAGCATGTAAAATGGATGGTAAATCGAATATGATAATGTTTTCTATTGTTGAATTCACTGAAAAAAAAAAAAAATCACAAGAAATGTAGCAATTATTGAAGTAGATATTCTTTTCTCGGCACTAGTGCAAAGGTACATCTTTTTTAGTTTTTAGTTGAAACATTTGGAGAGTTCATAGCAGGGGCAGACAAATGCAATTTTAGGACCGAATCGAAAATCTCACAACAATAAATGTTTTTCTTTTGTCTTTTAAACTAGATATAAGAAAATTGTAATCAGACAAAATACAATTTTTTAAACACAAATTAGAATTAAAAAAAAATTTTTTTTTGTAACAAAGCCAAAAAGTTTTAAAATTTTCGAATGCATGTATTTTTTTTTTTTTTCTGTTGAGAAAGTTTTTGTTATAAATTTATTGAATTCAAATAAATATAAGAAAACTTAGAAACACAAAATAGTTTTCTGCCGCTGCTATGCACACTCCAAATGTTCCAACTGAAAACCAAAAAAAAAGTTGTACCTTTGCACCTTCTTTCATGTGACATGTGCACTTTCATTTTATTTTTTTAATTTCTGTTTTAGAACTAATGATTTTAAAGATTATAAAACATTTTGTTTAAATAATACAAAATCTACATTTTCAAACGTGTCAAACTTGTTTAGATCGTTTATCTATATTATTTAATTGGAATTCATTATTGAGATGAGTATTATTTTATCAATTTATTTATTGCGGACTATTATCCTCATCTTTCTTAGATGTTGTTTCACGACATTTCAGCCAACTATTTCTCTGACCTTCGTCAGGTTGTAACCGCGACAGGATAGGAACTCCAAATCTCCTAACTGCATTCTCAGCAATTACTGCCATCCATAGTTGTCGTCTCACCACATTTCAACAACTATGGATGGCAGTAATTGCTGAGAATGCAGATTTGGAGTTCCTATCCCGTCGTGGTTACCACCTGACGAAGGCCAGAGGAACAGTTGGCCGAAACGTTGTAAAACAACAACTAAGAAAGATGAGGATAATAGTCTGCAATAAATAAATTGTTTAGATGGTTTAACAAATAACTACAATAGTAATGTTAAATAATTTTTACAAAATATAAAAAAGAAAAGAATAAAAAAGGTTTCCATCCAACAATCTCAATTTATTTTTTTCCAAGTAGTAAATAAATAAATAAAATATGAAAAGAATCAAACACGACAGCAAATCAGTAAAATATACTACAATATGTGGTACTTGCACCCTTCCCCACAATAACACTATGCATTATATATATATCTAAGCCGGTTTGATCAAATATGATAGTTTTCTCTTTTTTATTTTAATGATTATTTTAATTGCTTTATTTTAATGGTTTTATTTTAATTAATTTTTGTGTTATTTTCTTGATGTGGTAAACAATTTTCTTGGTTTGGTTGGTAGATTGTATATTGTGGCTTTGGATGTTCTTATTTCGGCCATTACTCAAGCATTTTCAATCTTTTGATCGTCATCAGAAGTAGTACTTGCTCACAATCAAAAGATCAAAAGCGCTTGAGTAATAGCCAAAACAAAATTACTATATTGTCCTTTTGACTACTCTACACTCTTTAACCCTTATCCTTGAGTGGCCTATCGGCCTTGATAAGTGGTGACGTTTATGTAAAAAAAACAAAAAACAAAAATAAAAACACTTGAATCTACAATATACAATCCACCAATCAAAACCAATGGTCATTACTAAAGCACTTGAGTAAATGACCGTAAATAAATAAAATACAAAAAGAATTAAACAACAACAAATCAGTAATATATACTACAATGTGTAGTAATTGCACATTTCACCAAAATAAAGCCATGTACAAACATACATATATACACAAACCAGTAAAAAAAATTGATAATGGAATTTAAAAAAATAAAAATTGAATAAATTACAAAATTTATTAATCCATCAAAGTTCAAACAAGGAAATATAACAAAGGAAAAATCCTTAAGCAATGGATTTTCAACAATAGACTTTCTTCTTTTTACTAATGATTATCTTCTGACAAAAAGAACCTGTCTTCAAAAATCTATTTGTTAGGGATCTTTCTTTCTTATAATTACTTATTAATATAATTACTTTTATAATTACTTGTTTGAATCTTTAGTGAATCAATACATATTGTAATTTATTCAATTTTTATTGTCCTCATCCATTTTTCTTGTTTCTTTAATTGTTCTATCTAATATATTGAGACTTCTATTATCTCGATAAGTTTGGATATAAAGATAATATTTATCCTTGTAATTTTAATTATATATATATATATATATATATATATATATATATATATATATATATATATATACATACATACATACATATTGTGATTTGGTAGGTTATAAAATTTATGACATAATTAAAATAATTAAAATTTTAAATAGCTTTACACTAAAACCTTAACAATACAAATAAACATTGTTAAGTGTTTATTTTCAGAGGTTCATGATAATATTATAATTATGTCAACTAATTATAATATGAAAGCTCTGTTTGACATAACCTGTTGACCTTATTTTTATATGCAGTATTTGAATATATACCCTGGCGATTCATAAGATCTAATTTGTTAAAAACTAAATTTTACATTAATTGATCTAGAGTATCTTGAATTGTGTTTGTTCTTTAACTTTACTTATATATTTATTAATATTTTCATTGATACCAACATGTACAACCTGTGTGACACTGACATGATGATGTTTTTTTATCTGTAGTTATTAAAAGCAAAGATCTCCTCAAGTGGAAATCTGTTCTTTTTTGGGGGGGGGGGAAGGAAGAAATGAAAAAAAGCCTTACGTTTAAAACTTAAAGGTCACATGATCCCTTTTATGTATAGTATGTTTATTTATACAAGCATTATTGACTACATATGTGCATATATGTTTCTGCTGCAATTTCTTTAAGAAAACCAATGTCCTTAGGCTAAATGAAAAATCTGACCTGAAGACGCAGGTTCTCTAAAAGAATTGCAGCAGAAACATGTTTGCACATGTGTAACCAATAATGATTTTATAAATAAACATACTATAATTGCACTCTCCTTGTCATTGAGCACGTTTTGATAAACACCAGAGTTTCAGTAAATTTACATCTATGAAAACTAGTGATACAAATATATATATATATATATATATATATATATATATATATATATATATATATATATATATATATATTCATTCAAGCACATCTGATTGAACACAACAAAGTTATTCTTTTTTCCAATCTTTCCGGATATCATTTCCATTTGCCGAGCGGCCCTTTTAATTTCGGCAGGCATAAAATGGCGCCCAAAAGTTGTTGTTCAGTCATATTCTTCTCAAGCGCTTTCTATCGGTGCATCCAATCATTATCAGGAGCTATTGCTGTTGCTTTCTTTTTTTTTTTTTTTTAATTGGCTATAAAGGTAAAAATAGAAAGCACTTGAGAAGAATATGGCCAAACAACAATTTGGGCACCATTTTATATAACATGCCTGCCAAAATTAAAAAGACTGCTTGGCAAATGGAAAAGATATCTAGAAAGAGTGCAAAAAAGAATAACTCCGTCGTGTTCGATCAGACGTGCTTGAATAATGACTTGCTGACAAAATATACAAATATATCTCAGTAGATCCGTATATAGAATGATTTAGCAGAGTCTTTCTTTCTCTTTTCCGTCATGTTCACTGTTAAGTACTGAACACTTCAAAATTTAAATATCAGAGGTGCTATAAGAAGAAAATATAAGAAAAGAAAAAAAACAAAAGAACAGAAATTTAATGAGAAAAAAAAAAAAAATTCTGGACTGAAAGCCCCCCTCCCAGACCTGAAAAAAAAAATTTGTTGATGTTTCAAAACTCCCCAAATGATTTTCGTAATTTCTCAGGAAGCTGAAATTGTAGTTTGGCCTGAAAGAGCCGCTTACTGCAGTTGAAATAAATTATTAACTAAAAAACTATCATAATGGTTTTTCTTTTTTCCCTTTTTGTTTTAAATTTTTCCCATATACTCTTTCATATATACTATCAAGAATGCTCTTTCATGTGTACTATCAAAAATATGCAACTATACATCATATATTTCTGCTGGTATGTAACTACACCCCTCCCCTCTCCCTAAGGAGAAGGTAATTCTTGGAAGGATCGTATCATAATCACAAAACTGATACTACATTTGCCTTCCTTAAAACAAGGAGAGAATGCCTGGGAGGATAGTATCATGACTTTAGAACAGATACTACTCTACACCCTTTAGGAGGTAATGCCTGAAAGGATGTTCTCATGACAACAGAGAAGATACTATACTACTCTATCCTCAAGGCGGAGGCAATGCCTGGGAGGATGATAATAATAGAAAAGATGCTATATTATCCCACTTCTTTAATTGAACATTGAAACATAGTACACTAGCAAGCTGACTGGCGTTGCCCGCTCATAAAATATGCATAAATATTATATTTTAATTTTTACAGAAACTGAGACATGTGCATGCAAGTGTTATGTTCTTTCTAAACAGTTCACTTCTTATAAGAAAAGAAAAAAGAAAATACTCGGGCTGAGATGGAAACCAAAACCTAAAGACAGTGAGCCAAATACAATAACCATTAGGCCAGCTTGACACATTCTTTAAAAGATGTTTTCAAACCTACTTATTTTTAACATAATGAATCTGTAATGTGGACCGTTCGTGCACGCACATTTGTGAAACGGCAAACAGTTGAAAATCTGACGACCCCCCCTCCCCTTCTTATCAAGTTTTTTATTTTGACCTATTAGCAGCACGTTTTACTGGTTGAAAACTGATTAAAAATTTTTCCACGTGCCTGAATATCCTATATACCAAATTTCAATTCTGTAGATCATAAATCCATTGAGTATATAGGTTGAGAAGTGTCCTCTCACTCACACACACACGCACACATATTCTCACTTTTATAGATATAGTAGCTTAGACTGAAACTGAATTGATCATTGAAAGATGGTCATACTATAGTTTCGGTTTCAGACAGATACCAAATCTCCATTCGTAACAGACATGTGTAAGCATCTGTATACCCCTGCAAAGATTTAATCCAAAAGAAAATAAAAAATATCTGTTATATTATTTACCTCCTTTAATAGCTTCACTGCCTTGTTGATGCCTTGGGAAAGACAAAATTTAAAGGTGTAAACTGTGACAAAAAATCTGGTGCGGAGTCCCGATAGATGGATGGTGAAACACTGCAACACCTTTCCAGCAACTCCTGCAGCTGCACTGGTTCTGACTGTTTTGACTTTCCTTTCCGTTGGTTTTTGTCTGCAATGCCAAAGAGGCGGACCTTGGTAACTGGGCAAACCTAGGTCTTCTTAACACCCACTCAGGTCTGCATCTGGAAAGGCAACTCCAGCTTCGAATTTATAGCCACAGCAGACGCTGCAGTGCACAAGACTAGATACACAATGCCATTGTCTCAAGAGACAGAAGGTTGCCATCATCATAAGACACAAAATCAGGTGTGGTTTTGAGAAGCCAGTGCACTAGGATAAGCACACCCTGACCTACGAAAATAGCCTGTGAAGCCCTGTCGGCATTCCCCAATAGGGGCTCATTCGGTGATCAACAATAAACTAAGTCCTTGTCAGAGAGAATGTGAAGCCTGGTAAGGATGGACCTCCTAGCACTGAACAGAACCATATCTCCGCCTGACAGCAAGAAAACAACTGTCGGACTGATTTGTATATTTTAATCAATGAGCAGATGTACCCAGCATTGTCTGGTATTAAACGTAACGTTAAATTCCTTTGAAAAGAAAATGAAGTAAAAAAAAAAAAAAAAATCGAAAGTAACTCATGTGAACGCGAATACTATGTTTGTGGGAATTTTAGTTTTACTGTAGTTTTAAATCAATAAATAGTATCCATTTTATCATTAGGACCAGTAATTAGGAAATTAAGTTAAACAAAAAAAAAATCATTTTCTTGGACATCGGAAAGTAGGCACAATTTTTTTTGATACCGATACTTCCAAATATTCCATTTTTTCTTTATCCTGATTCCGATTTTGATTAATCATCCCAGCACTAGTTTATATCCATGCTTCTGTGATGGACATTTCAGAGCACCTTATCAAAGTCTTTCAAGAAGTAGAGACCAACATCATAGATTAGAAACTTTGCCTTCTTTTTGTTGAAGTTAAGATGTTTTCTTCCTATGTGAGTCTTCAAAGTCTGCAACTTGGAGATGCGCTCCTCCTGGGAATTCGCTGTAACAATAAGATTTTCCACATGCAATCACTTTCATGGTACACCAGTATGAAACTCCCAATACAGCACCGCCAGAATTATAATGAAGAGAAGTGGTTTGAGTACTGATCCCTGATGAATCCTAACACTATTCCAAGATCTCTTGCCAATATGCATCAAATTATCACTCAACAGTATTTGCTTCAAAATCGTTCATGACAATCGTTATGAGGCAAGATGCAGGTTTTGAACTCGAATCAACTGCAGACAGGTTTGAAGTCAAAATAAAAAGAATTATTTTGAAAGGAAACGAGAAAAAGAAAAAAAAACTAAGTAAATGTGGTATTGTGGTGACTAATCCCTATTAATTCCTAACTGTTCATCGAATGGATACCATAATACTTACTTTGCTGCACCTTATCATAACAAAGTTCCATACAAAATATCAGCCAGATTGGCCCGGTAGTGGAATGAACAAAAGGACAGTTTAAAAAAAATATAATATACATTAAGAGTCATTTATTAATTAATAAAAATTGAAAGTTTCATCAATTTCAAATAATTCTCTAATTTTTTTATGTTATGTTTTTTTAATCAGGTGTATTCATAAAAAAAAAAAAATTTTGATCAAGATAGATATCTTGGCCATGAAAAAAAAACATTGGCAACTTTTGGATAAAGGAATCTATATTGATAGCAAAATTATATCCAAAAATTAATCACTGGCTCAAATTATGATCTTCACTTTTAGTCTAATACATACAGTTTCACATCTCAATGCATATGGACTTTGAATAAAAATATACGAAAAGAAAAAATTTATGCATATAATGTCGACGCAAATTATAACTTTGCACTATCGATCTGGTATGGCTTGCATTCTCAATAAATAAACAAATATTTGAAAATTTAGAAAACTGAATAATTTTATATAATTTTTTTATTAAATACTTATTTTTTTATTAAATACTTATAATTTTTTTTGTTAAATAATTATAATCATTGTTTTTTATTCTGAGACTTTTCTTGTTGAAACAACATATTCATAGAAGAAGACTTAACGTTTATTTTTTTCAGCCTCTTTTGGAGAGTGAAAGGTATGCGTTTGATGTTGTTGACAGTTGCTGTAAGTTTGAATCGATGTGGGTTGCATGGTTAGTATGAATTTGGAAATATATTTTCAAATATCTGTATAATGGAATAGAATACTTTAAAATAGAACATCATTTATACTGCCAAACAATAATAAAACAAATTAAATAAATTTAACCTTGAAATCTATCTATCTATATATATATGTATGGATTACGTAAGTCGCTTAATATTCTACTTCATCAAGCAGTTATAATATTACTAACCTAAATAAGTACCTGTATGAAGGTATATTTGAACCAAACGAGTAATAGATTGTTTTGGGTGAACCTCGTAATAATGTATGCATATGGGTATTTTTGGGTGTATGCATGTATGGATATATGATCTTTATATACCTGGGTAGGAAAATTAATTTAAAAAAAAAAAAAAATAAGGGATTAATGAATAAATAGATGAAAGAAAGTAAGGAATGAAGGGTGAATGAAAGAAAAGGGAATAAAGAAATTGGGGTGAATAAATAAAGATGAAGGTAAGTACTACAATATATAAGCTTGTATACTCAGTTTGTATAACCTAAATACTCTGATTTCTGTCATATGTTATTATATATTATTATTGTATCGTTATACATCTTATGTATATCTGCCTAACCATCGAAAGAGTGCTTGCTTAATATGAAGATAGGCCTATGAACTTCATGCTGAATTCACTATAAATTTTTACGTAGTATAAATTTTTACGTAGCAAAAAAACCTACAACTTAGGAAAATGTAACAAGCGGGTGGGGCCATGAAATATAACTATGCGTGTGGAGTTTGATAGAAAAAGGGAATTTATGTAGTAAATGAATTCATGTCTATTTCTACTTTAGATGTATCATTTGGTGGCAGGGTACATATATATGTGTCTGTATTTTGTGTGAGTATGTATGTATAAGTGTATTTATGTATGCATGTATGTTTATATATATATATATGTGTGTGTATCTATATATCTGTGTGTATGTTTGTATATGGATGTATTTGTATATGTGTATGTATGTATATGCATATATATCTCTGAACTATTAAAATAGGCTGTCTCGTATGATTGTTGTAGCAATGTAGATTACAAGAATGTATGGATGTCCGAATGTTGTTTGTATGTATGTTATATATATATATATATATATATATATATATATATATATATATACACCCGTCTGGAGTGTAGTAGCATGCTATTTCATATATGAAGGGGTTACCACGCTACTGAAGTAAGAAAAATGGCATTATATGTCTATGTATGTCTGTATGTGTGTGTATATATGCGCGGGTGTAGCAAAGTGTAGGCGTTTATAAGTGTATTAATATATTAATATATATATGTACATGTGGGGTTTAGATAACTTTCGTGTTTTATGTTTATTCATATTTTGTTTGTTTATTTGTTTTTATTTTTATTTATTTTTTGTTTTGTTTTATTTACCTTATTTTAATTTTAACTTTATTCCTGCGTAGTTTAGAGTTATTGCCTAGTTTCAGTAAGTGTGTGTGAGTAAAATAAAAACGAACAGCATAGATTCGCTTTTGAATATATGTATTAGCGTGAGTGTGTGTGTGTGGGTGTGTGTTGCATGTATGTGTGTGGATGGGTGTAGATTGAAAGACACCGGTCAGTACTTAGTGACCATAACTAATGTTTTTAATTTACAGACCCAAGACAAAAAAACTAAATTCTCAAGTACCTTATGCCATAAAAACCAAAAGATAGGTTGGATAAGGAGAAAGGGAAATGAAAAAGATCTTTACTATCTTCAAAGACCTCACTTGTCCTCTCACCGTTTTATGACTCCCACCCAGGTTACATTCTAACTTGACAAACGAAATAGGAAAATGTATTTGGTTGAAATATCAGTTTCAACGGTAATTCTTGGCCTGAAGACGTAATCCCCCAACGTGGGTGATTACAGAAACATGTATGCACATATGTAGCCATTAATGTTTGTATAAATAAATTTAATATATATATATATATATATATATATATAATCAATGTAAAAAACGGTGGGCGAGTATTTATTTAAGTAGATATTTGTTGAGGGCATTTGTGAGCACCGATCCCATGGGCTGATGGGTAGAACTATCAACGCGATGGTTGTAGGTTCAATCCTCGACTAGGGAAAGGTGCCAGTTCAGCCGCACTGATCAGCTGTGATACAACAAAACTACTGTATGTGGATGATTAATATATATATATATATATAGAGAGAGAGAGAGAGAGAAATAAAAAGGAACAAACCGTATTATGTGTTCATCAACGTTTTGTCTTTATTTCGAGACTTCCTCTGGATGAATGAGATAAGGAAACAAAAAATACCAGTACAAAATATTTGGAAATGTTTCACGTGCAAAGTGTGACGCAGTTCTATTTCAGAAAAAACGGAAAAAGGCGTTGGAAATTCAAAAAGGAGGGGGGGGGGCTGGCGCTGTTAAAAAGAGGGAAATTTTAGTGACATCATATAGTCGTTAATGTAATTTTTAAAAATATGAACGCAGTTAATATTCTTACTGGAAAAAAGATATATCTGTTGAAATTCAAATATAGGTTTGTAACAGAAATGAAATGAGTGTTTTTTGTTATGTAATTTATTGATTGAGATTATATGTATTAATTATTACAGGTGGTGTTTGAATGGTGTGAGAAGGTTAACTTGTGTCTACAGTTAAATAATGTTCTTTTAATAAAAGTTTACGCTGGGTTTCACCAACGTATTTATGATGGCAATTTTGGCAAGGAATAGTGTATATACCACCATTGGAAAAAAGGCTCAGTGAACATAAAAGAGATATAAAAAATAACAATTCTCTAAGTGCATTATTCTCTCATTCATTGCAACATAACCACACCTTTGACTTTAAACAAGCAAAAGTAGTTAAATTTATTTCAAATAAACCATGCCGGAGACTTCTTGAATCTGTGGTTATCGCAAATTCAAGCACAATTAAACAACATGCAGGTTTCTATAACATAGCGCCATTAATAAATAAACTTTTATTAAAAGAACATTATTTAACTGTAGACACAGGTTAACCTTCTCACACCATTCAAACACCCCCTATAATTATTAATACATATAATCTCAATCAATAAATTACATAACAAAAACACTCATTTCATTTCTGTTACAAACCTATATTTGAATTTCAACAGATATATCTTTTTTCTAGTAAGAATATTAACTGTGTTCATATTTTTTAAAATTACATTAATGACTATATGATGTCACTAAAATTTCCCTCTCTTAAACAGTGCCCCCCCCTCCTTTTTGAATTTCCAACGTCTTTTTTCCATTTTTTTTTAAATAGAACTGCGTCACACTTTGCTCATGAAACATTTTCAAATATTTTGTACTGGTATTTTTTGTTTCTTAATCTCATTCATCCAGAGGAAGTCTCGAAATAAAGACGAAACGTTGATGAACACATAATACGGTTTGTTCCTTTTTATTTCTCTATTTTGTCGGAATACTATTTCCACTATTTTCATCATATATATACATATATATATATATATATATATATATATATATATATATATATATATATATATATATAAAGTGACTTTGTCTGTGTGTGTGTGTGTGTGTGTGTGAAGCAATCCCTACCAAACTAGTCTGTCAATTTTTAGTCTACAGACTTATAACTTAATATATAGGGGATTCAAACTTGTGGAACAAATTTTATTTGACTTCTAGCCAATAAAAATAGTTGTTAAGGTGCCAAAATTGAAAAATTGGAAGTTGGCAGGCATGTCGACTTCAAGTGTATCCTTTATGCATGTGCAAGTATAGATTTAACTGCATATATTTTTGACATTTTGATATCCATATGTCCTTAGGTCATGTGGTAGCGAATTCCGCTAGAGAGCTACATATTTTGGTTTTGATTCTAGCTGATAACACCCAAGTCATAATTTTTTTTAACTTTTGAAATCAGTACTATATATTGGGTACAATATAATAATCAAAAGAAGGTTGGTTCTATCATGTGCATAAATTAAAAGATATTTAAGCATACTTTACGACCTGGGGCCTAGTAATCTATATATATATAAAAACCAAAATGTGTTAGTGTGTGCATTTTTTGTGTATGTCCGGCGAAGGCTTTTTTGAGGGTGGTTCTTGGATTAGTCACTCATTCTTATAACTTTTTATATGCTACCAAGATGATAATATTTAAGATTTACAAAACAACTCGGTGTGAAGCTTTAATTTACGCACGATTTTCGCCACATTTATTGGCCCACGCATGTGTCTTTGGCATTTCGGTATAAAAAAGCAAAACTGGAACAAACCTCGGCACTCGTGCAGAACATCCAGGAAAGCGGTGAAAACCATCATATCAGACAATTGCTATTCATTTGGCCCCCCCCCCAACAAGTTGGGGAGAGAAAAAATAAAACCCAAAAAAACTGTCTCGCAGAAATAGTTCATTCTCCGATGGCATGATGTTTGACCTCAATAAAATCAACCACCTGTTTGAACTCATTCACTTTTTAATTGCTAAACTTAACGTCTTACATTGCTTCTGTCATCGTAGCGCAGCTGTATGTTGTCAGTCTATTGGCCTCAAGTCTCCGGGCTCGAGCTTGCCTGCCACCAACCCTCCTTTTTTTTTTTCTTTTACAACTACAAAAGATTTTTTTTTTTAACGTTTTTAAAGTTTAATTATTAAAATCGCTGTTTTTTTTGTTTTTTTTATTTTTCTAACAAGGTTAACATCGTTTTTTTTTTTTTTAATATTTAAATAGGGTTAAGTTTCCAGTTTGTTCTGCTTTACACCCCCTTCCCTCAACACACACACCTCCAAACACCCAGGCAACACCGGGCACCCCCGCCAGTCTATATTATAAATCTCACCTGTCTGTTTAAATATATGTATGTATGTTTGTATGTCTGCCTAAAACTTTCAACAGAAGTGCAGATTTTCACGAGATCAGTATTGTTTTGAAGCTCGACCCTCCGGATGACAAATATAAAAAAAATGGCTAAAAACATTAATTCCTTCACCCTTAACTAGGCACTTTTCTACAAGGAGGGGGGGCCACTTTTTTTGACGATAGTTTCAAAAGTCCTCCCCTCTTTTCAACTGACTAGCCTTAGTTTAAACCTTTACCACTTTTGGTTTTGCGATGGACGCAATGGCAAAGACGTCACTTTTTTTTTTCCATGTTCTTTTCCTCCTTCGCAGTACGCATTCGAGTCTGCCTGTCTACTACCACTTTTTTTTTTTTTTGCTCAACACCCAGGCAATGCCAGGCACCCAGGCTAGTATTTACCTAAAATCCAATCAGCTTAGACTGAAAATATTCACTTTATAATCATGTTAATCAAATTAGGCTGACAAAAAATACGATAACTAGTCTGGCTGAGTAACCTCCCTTTGACTGGAAAAAATTTAAACCAATTGAATCCGTAACGCCTGCAGATAATTTTTTTTTTTTTTTTTTCTACATAGGAGTCACCACTTATCAAAGTCCGGAGGCCACTCGAGGATAAGGGTTATAAAGTGTACAATCGTCAATGGGATAATATTGTAGGAATTGTTAGTAATGGAAATTTGGTAAATTGGATTACTTAAGGGGGAAGCTCATCAAGAATTTGTTTATGTTGGACTTGAAGACAACCAAGTTGTAGTCAGTTGGGAAACAGACAAATGCAAGAGAGTTCCACAGGCGTGCACTTCTAAGAAAGAAGCTTTGTTCATAGAATCTACATTTTGATTTAGGCACATATAAAGAGTGGGGAAAATTATTGATAGTGGTTTCAGCCAGACAGGTGTTTTTCGTGAAAGATTGGCAAGGAGAGACCATAGATTGGAGCTCAGACGAGCACTTGCCATGGAAATAACGAAGAAGCAGAGACAGGCTCGCAACGTCTCTTCTGTGGGAAAGAGGGTGCAGGGAAGAGAAAAGGGCATTCTCCACTAAGCTACAAAGTCTGTTTTGAATTCTGTCATGGCAGGATAAGCTGCTTCTAGCAGCTCCTGCTAAAAAATGGCAACAGTACTCCATCCTTGGACGTACTTGGCTTTTATATAGATAGAGAATCGCATCAGCAGTGAGATATCTACTGGAGTGGTAAAAGGATCCTGCCATTTTTCCAGCGACCTTGGCAATAGATTTGATGTACATGTTCTATTTCAGATCAGGAGTAAAGATCAAGCCCAGAAGCTTGTCAAAACATGGAGCCTCCCCAAGACGAGAACCATTCATTTCAATTGATGCCAGATGAGAATCAGAGCGTTGATGATGGAAAGATAAAAGCTTGGTTTTAGATGCATTAAAAGTAACCAGCCACTTTTACCCCATTGTACCACATGCTCCAGATCAGTTCGTATATAACAACATATAGATTTCGGAGTGCTAAAACAGCGGGGATGGGGATTCTTCCATTACACCAACTCGAGCCACAGCAACGCATGCCAGGGTACAGCTAGTGTAAAATAAAATACATAACAAAAAAATATAATAAAAAAACCAATGATTCTTGGCCGTTGGTTTTTGTTTTTTTTCCTGCCCTCGACACAAATGAATTATCGTATCATCATTGTTATCTTTTTTGTTTTTACACAAATTTAAATATATTCTATTAAAATATTTTTCTTCAAAATCTTTTAATTCGGCATTAAATAACCTGAAAAGGGTTGATATGCCGTAAAACAAACAACCAACAGCAAAGAAGAATCGTTTTCTTATAAAAATAATTATTCAATGAAATATTCCAAAAGTATATATATACAAATATATATGTGTAGAGTCTGTATACAACAAGGTAGAATGGATAGCTTATATTTCATTCTGAATCTGGATGATTAGAGGTTTTTTTGTTGTTGTTTTTTTCAGTTTAACTTCACAGTTAGTCCGGACAAATTAGTTGGTTTGCAGATCTCAGCAACTTGCCATTCAGACTGTATTCAGTATTTTTCAGTCACTTTTTATTGAACTTTGTTTTGCTCGCTCCTGTCTTTTTTTTTTTTTTTTCTTTTTGTCTTTTTTTCTTCTTTTTTTCTTCTTTTTTTGTCTTTTTTCTTTTTTGTCTTTTTTTTTCTTTTTTAATTTTCTTCTTTTTAAGACAGAAAAAGTATAACCCAATTTTCTCTCCTCTTTCCACTCAATTTCACATCTAACTCTCTTTTTGATCTTTTTCCTATCAAAATCACTTTCCCAGATAATTTCACTGCAAGAATATCTTATCATTTATTGTCAACATCTGTATTTGACCTCTACCTAACCTTTCTGAGAGCCAATATTTTTTTCAGCTTAATTTGTTCTGTGAATTAAAATTCTGTCACTTTTTTTTTTTTAAGTCATAATTATTTGTGAGAATTTTACCAATTTGGTACCCAGCAATGTTAGTTGCAATTCATATTGCAATATCACCATATGTGCCCCCTTTTTCTGTCAGTTACTCGCAGGGATTTTTATCTTTGGCCCCAAAATCAACAGAGATTAGACCATTCTTGTAATGATTTTGTCCTTGTTGATTGCGGTCAGATGTTCGTCTTGTGCAGTTCTAGGAGGCCCAGACTCTCAGGCCTTGCCTTCTCTCTTTGAGAAAAGATTAGTTTATTGCTAATCGCCTGAGGCGCCCTTACCAAGGAATGCCGACGGGGTTTCCTAGGCACTTTTTGCAAGTCAGAGTGTCCGCCTCTGGGGCGTTGACTTCTCAAATCCTCTTTCGACGTTGGTGTCACAGTTCTTGCAGTGGGAGAAAACTAAATATTCTTCAAGTAAGTAAGAAGAGTTTTTTTTTTTTAATTTTCTTTGAAAAAAAAAAAAAAAAATGCGACTATCAAGGGAGGTAATCGTTTCTTTCACTAATAAATTATTTCCCTTTGATCAGGCGATTCTTTTTCAATTTTTAACACTAAACTCTAAAAGATAAGTTGTTACTGATGATGATCATAACATGACATTTAAATAAACGTGTGAAATTTTGTATATATAATACGAATACGCAAAGCATTTTTTTTTATTTAATTTAAAAACAAAAAGAAAAACTGATTGAATTTTCAGATTGTAAAAAAAAACAATAAAAAATAAAGTATTAAATGTAAAATGACCCCCCCCCCCATTCTTATAAGAAGTTGATCTTGACATAAAGGTTCTTGTTCAGAATTCCCTTTCTATTATAAAACAAAAAAAAAAAAAATGAAAAACCTGTATGATGTATGCACCTGTTACGAAACGAAAATATCATATTCCAAAAAATCATGTTAATTGATCATAGTTTTATTTTTAAAGAAGAAAATCAAATTTTATGAGTAACCTAAGAGTGGCTGTCTTGTCCACCATTTCAAAAATAATCTTCTATAACGATCATCGTATTTATTTAAATGACCCACACCGATGGCTGCCAAAATTTTTAAACAATGAAGAAAATAATTAGAAGTAATAAAGTTTAGCTGTCAAAAGTTTTTTTCTTTTTTAAAGCAGTGTGCTTTCAAATGGAGATAGGCTCGTTCGGATGTCATGCTGACAGAGAAAGGAGAGAGGATGTTTTTCTTTATTGGTGCCCGGAAACTTTCTCTGATTGCTGTGCAACTTTATAAAGATCTGGATGTAGTTACTTCAAAGGTTCGGTCAAAATCAATACATCCTGGATGCTAATTGGTTGTTGTGTGACCAAACCTCCTCACAGAGACTGTTCTCCATGAGGAAAAAGAAATGCCAGTGTTTCGGACTGTTACAAAATTATTTGATTTTTTTTTTTTTTTTTTTTTTTTTTCAACCATTATTAATGGAATTTTCATGAACAGAGTTTCTTTCCAAAACTTCCCATTCATGGAACATGTTACCACGTGATTTCTTCTCTGCTAGTTACAACATGGTTATCTTCAAACCTAAGGTCAATAAATACCTGTTGTAAACTGTCTTCATAAGATTTTATTATGTTCAATTCATTATTTTCAATCCTCTCACATTTCTCTTCATCATTCAATTAACAATCTGTCGATTTTGTTAACCCTTATTCTTGAAATCCCAAGAGAATGCAAATTCTATTTTAAATTAGGTTACATAGCAAACTGAATATTTAATTACGTTAACAAACTTGGGCACGAGGTTAAAAATGGGGAGAGTAAAAAACTGATCTTCAGGAATTATGTCTAACCAAACTAATCAAACTAGATTCACAATCATCCTACATCAACCAAAATATTGCTTTCATACTGCACAACCTTCCACATATAAATCCATTTACATTCACCGAAAGAATTCGCACCATGTAAACCTACTTAAAACTCCATATTTTTGTGCATTGGGTAACAAAAGAAATAGGAAATAGAATTTATGACTAGACAATAGACAGTAAGGTAGACAAAATAAACTTGATATAGGATGGTCAGAGTGATAGTAACAATAGACCTGAGATATATTTAGATTTGGTTTGTTGGAGTTGACTATGAGTTTTATGACTTTGGGGAGTGACTATGAGGTGCAACAGCTAATGAGTTTTTTTACAGCAAGAGGAATTATTTACAGATGGAAAAGCCCAGTTTACAACAGTAAGAATTGAGAGTCATAAGTTGGACTTTGGCGTCAGTTGGAGTTAGGATGCAGTTGAAGACAGACCGTGGCTTGGAGCAGATGAGGAAATGAATTGATCGACCGACTGACAGACAGCCTTGACTGAACATATGTGTGGACCTTAGCATTTAAATGGTTGAAGGTGTCACACATGAAGCAAGTGTTGGAGTTTGTGTATTTTTCCTTTTGTGTTATGTGTTATATTTTATTTTTATACTTGTGCATCCATGTATTTCCATTGATGACAAACTATGATGATAGACCCATAAGAACAGAAAATGGAGGAAAAATCCATGGCACACGCATATATATTTTTATGAAAAATGTAGTTAGTAAAATTGCATAGTAAACTGAACATTCCAATGATAATTATATCATGCCATGTAAAGGGGATGTGTGACTGCAAACTGGATGAAAAGATACCAAAAACGTACTTCATCAGGAAGTTGGTATCTGTGAGATTACAGAAGCCTTACAAGCTCAGCATCTCAGATATTTTGATCATGTATAGCATGCTCTCTTTTGCATCAATTTTATAATGTGCCTGGATATCTGGGGCACTAAGGAGCGACTGAGGAAGATTTGCATAAAAATGATATGACCATGTGCAAGCTGAGCAATGTTAATGCTTTGAACATGGAGAGTAGGCATATCTTTTGTTACACATTCTGGAATTTTTTTTTTTTTTTTTTTTTTTTTTACTTGGGAGTCACCTTTTATCAAGACCCGAAGGCCACTCGAGCCACTCTAGGATAAGAGTTAATGAATGTTAGATGGTAGTGTAGCAATCGTAATGGTGTAAATTGGGTAGAATTTGATTATTTATAGGGATGACTCAACAAGAACTTGTTTAGATCGGATTTGAAGGCTATCATGTTGTATTCAACCAAGAAGTAGGCCAGCAGAACAGTGTTCCACAGTTTGGGACATTCACACGATCTGAAATACCAAAACCAAATGAAAAAGTGGTGACCCATTAAAAAAAAAAAATTTAATAGAAGAAATCATTTCATATCAAATTTAGATTAAAAAAAAAAACAAAAAAAACTACCCCCAGCCTTTAAAGATTAGGAGGTCATCATTTATCAAGGCCCTGAGGCCACTCGAGGATAAGGGCTATTGAGTTTACAGTAGTCAATGGGATAATTTCTTAGTAATCGTTAGTAGTAGAAATTTGGTAAATTGGATTATTTAATGGGACGGTTCATCAAGAAAATTTTATTTTCAATGTTTTTGTGATCTGAGAATATTTTGGTTGATTCGAGACAGTAATCTGAAGATTTTAAATAAAAAAATTGATGAAAATATTTTACAGGGTGTGAAAGAAATCCTAAGGACATGGTCAATTCCATTTTAAGTTACAGATAAAACCTTATGGCTTAATGAAATTATAAATTTGTAAAGTTTCCGGCATCTCTCTCTCTCTAACACACACACACACACACACACACACACATACATGCTCTCTCTCTCTCAGTGGTTGGTGACGGTGGCAGTGTCTACTTGTTAATAGCACGGAGTTCATAACGTGGCAACTTGTTGGCAGGACGTTGTTCACAACGTGGTTCACAGAAGTTTGGGACAACGGGGGCGGCTACTTGTTGATAGAACGGTGTTCACAACGTGGTTCACAGAAGTTGGTGACGACGGCGATGGTTTCTTGTTGTTGATAGCACGCTGTACACAATGCGGTTTACAGTAGTTGGTGACGACGGCGGCTACTTGTTGATAGCACATTGTTCACAACGCGGTTCAGAGTAGTTGGTGAAGACGTGGGCGGCTACTTGTTGATAGCACGGTGTTCACAACGCGGTTCACAGTGGTTGGTGACGACGGCGGCGGCTACTTGTTGTTGATAGAACGGTGTTCACGACGCGGTTCACAGTAGTTGGTGACGATGGTGGCGGCTGCTTGTTGTTGATAGCACAGTGTAGACAATGCAACGGCGGCGGCTACTTGTTGGCAGGACATGGTTCACAACGCGGTTTACAGTAGTTGATGACAATGTTGGCAGCTACTTGTTGTTAATAGCACAGTGTTCACAATGCGTTACACAGTAGTATGTGACGATGGCAGCGGCTTCTTGTTGATAGCACGATGTTCACAACGGGGTTCACAGTAGTTGGTGACGACGCCGGCAGGTACTTGTTGTTGATAGCACAGTGTTCACAGTGGTTGGTAACGACGACGGCGGCAGCTACTTGTTGTTGATAGAACGGTGTTCACGACGCGGTTCACAGTAGTTGGTGATGACGGTGGCGGCTACTTGTTGTTGATAGCACAGTGTAGACAATGCAGTTGAAAGTAGTTGGTGACGATGGCGGCGGCTACTTGTTGACAGGACGTTTTTCACAACACGGTTTACAGTTGTCAGTGACGACGGCGGCGGCTACTTGTTGGCAGGACATTGTTCACAACGCGGTTTACAGTAGTTGATGACAATGTTGGCAGCTACTTGTTGTTAATAGCACAATGTTCACAACGCGTTACACAGTAGTATGTGACGATGGCGGCGGCTTCTTGTTGATAGCACAATGTTCAAAACGGGGTTCACAGTAGTTGGTGACGACGGCGGCAGGTACTTGTTGTTGATAGCACGATGTTCACAACGCGGTTCACAGTAGTTGGTGACAACGACGGCGGCAGGTACTTGTTGTTGATAGCACGGTGTTCACAACGCGGTTCACAGTGGTTGGTGACGGCGACGGCAGCTACTTGTTGGCAGGTACCTTGTTCACAACGTGGTTCACAGTAGTTGGTGACTACAGCGGCGGCTACTTGTTGTTGAGAGAACGGTGTTCACAACGCAGTTCACAGTAGTTGGTGATGACGGCGGGGTCTACTTGTTGTTGAGAGCACAGTATTCACAACGCGTTACACAATAGTATGTGATGAATGCGGCGGCTACTTGTTGAAAGCACAGTGTTCATAACGCGGTTGAAAGTAGTTGGTGATGACGGCGGAGGCTACTTGTTGTTGATAGACGGTGTTTAAAACGCGGTTAACGGTAGTTGGTGATGACAGCGACGGCTATGTATTGTTGATAGAACAGTGTTCACAACGCTGTTCACAGTCGTTGGTGACGACGGCTGCAGCTACCTGTTTTTAATAACACAGTATTCACAATGCGGTACACAGTAGTATGTGATGACTGCGGTGGCTACTTGTTGATAGCACGGTGTTTATAACGCGTTCACAGTAGTTGATGACAACAGCAGCGGCTACTTGTTGATGAATGCATGGCGTTCATAACGCAGTTCACAGCGTTTGGTGACGACGGCGGCTGCTACTTGTTGTTGATAAAACAGTGTTCACAACGCGGTTCACAGTAGTTGGTGACGGCGGTCGGGCTACTTGTAGTTGATAGAATGGTGTTCACAACGCGGTTCACAGTAGTTGGTGACTACAGCGGAGGCTACTTGTTGATAGCATGGTATTCATAACACGGTTCACTGTGGAGTTCTTTTCTCGTAGTTAGGGGCTTCACTTCTCTAATGGCTAGGCGTGTGTATTGGTAGCAGCGGCCTTTCAAGGTGAATGCTGTTTTGTGCCTGTCCTGCTCATCAATTTTGATCTGCCAGTATCCACTGTGTAGGTCAAGGGAGACAAAGTACCTGTTGCCTTTGTCAATTTTGTTAAATAGATGATCGATCCTGGGTATTAGGTAGGAATCCAGGTCGACAAGAACCTTGTTTAGTGTCCTCTTAAAGTTAGCAACAATGCGAATCAACCCATTCTTCTTGCGGACGGCAAATACCGGGCTGTTGAAACCCTTGAGGTCACAGCAGATTTCTATGACGCCCTCGTCCGCCATGCGACTGATCTCAGAGTCAACCTCCGCTTCCAGGACTTGAGCAATCGGGTGTTGTTTTTGACTGCGTGACTGGCTGTTAGTCGGTATTCGGACAGGTCAGATGAATGTGCCCTTGGAATTCTTTTCAGTACCGATGATATCGGCGTACCGGATCAATAGGCTAGCAGTGGCATCTAATTTGTCACGGTTTGGATGATCGGGCAGCGAAAGACTTGTGTTGCTTGTTTGTTGTTAATAGCATATGAACTAAGCGTATCATGGTCTAGCACGTTCTGGCCAATTAGGATTGGTGTCGTCTGGGCTGTTACTAGCGTGGCAATGCCTCTGAATGCAGGAGAATTCCGGTCACCAATTGTTATGTCGCAGGTGAGTTCTCCAAGGACAGTGACATTGCCGGTGATGCCTCTTATTTGGGAGTTTGAATGAGTTAAGTACTTCTTGGTCCCGTCTGATATCTGTGATATTGGTATGATGCAGGTCGAGTATCCAGAGTCCAACATCGCGATGTTGGAAAAGCTTGTATCACCGATTGAGTTGGGTTGGACATGGCATCACATCTCGACCTGACCGAAGCGAAAATCCCGGTCCTCCTCTTCCGGTGCGCCATCATTCATTGTTGCGACATAGGCTTGTGCCTGTACACGAGGTGAGTGCCGATATATGCAGTTGTGTCTGAAGCAGCGGCCTTTGAGGTATCTGTGGCACACGGGGGAAACTGTTCGGTTGTTGACGAGCCTCCCAATCTGTTGCCGGAGTGGGTTGATTTGTTCGCTAGTCCTCGTATGGTTCGAGTGAGAATGTCTGTTAGGCCTGGCGGTTCACAATAGTTGGTGGCGGCGGCTACTTGTTGATAGCACGTTCATAACGCGGTTCACAGTAGTTGGTGATGACGGCGGAGGCTACTTGTTGTTGATAGACCGGTATTTACAACGAGGTTCACAGTAGTTGGTGGCGGCGGCAACTTGTTTTTGATAGAACGAGTAGATAGCGCGGCACACATAAGCCTCCTGGTGAGAAGATTAACGTTTTTATAATGGTGGCGCGGACATAGTTGAAGACAAAGGGCAAATTGATAATTAGCTTGCATTTTGCTTTTTTAATTGTGTTTATTGTGTCGATGCATTGTAGGGAATCATCTGTTTGTTGTATGTATGCATGTGTTATATTTATTTAAAGCTGAAAAATTGTGAATGTAACCTAGTCGGTATTGAATTGTTGCAATGTGTCATGTAATACTTATTTGCGTTAATATGCTGCCTGAGTTGCGTTTACTGCGATGCCTGTGTTTTACCTTTTGATTTTCTCCTTTGTTGTGCAACCTTATCTAGCGGTTTTCTTGGTTCTATTGATGTGTGTATGTGAGAGAATGGGCTTTGAAATTGTTGTGTGTATTCATGGAGTTCATTTGTATTGACTCGATGTACATCTTTGTCTAAGCGTCGCCATTATTGACTGTCGCAGCTGCTGCTGCTGCTGCTTTCTGGATTATTCGTAAATATGAAGGGATATGCGATATAACACAGATTGCCGTTCTCTCTCTCATTTTCAATCTGAAAATCGTTAAATAAAAACATCTATGATGTCGATAATCCCCTCTAGAACTTTTACTACTGAATGTTTATTTTTTTAATTCTTTAGGAAATATCAACAAGCGCCAAATTTCAGATTATAAAATTGTGTAAACAGATTTGTTGAATGCAATACATTCAGATTTGGATTCTTAGTACACTCGACTACAGACTGTCTAACTTAACAGTCAGTAAATACAGACAATCTTTGTATTCACTTTCTTAAACAATATATTCTTTTTACATAAACTTGTTGTTCAAATCTTTCTTTCAATCTGATTATAAAATTGTGTAAACATATTTGTTGAATGCAATCGATTCAGATTTGGATTCTTCAGGCTAATGTTCTCATCTTCAATGTAATTCTCACGTTTCGGCTAATGTAAATTCTGATCTTCTCCAGGTGTGTCACATCAAACTCCGAACTCTGTTTGGAATTTCAAGCAGAACTTTTATTTAATTCATGGAGTTGTTTTGCTCCATGACAAAGTAGAAGTTTCAAGTAATCCGTAATTGTATTCTTAGTATATATATATATATATATATATATATATATATATATATATATATATATATATATATATATATTCGAATTCAAAAAAAATAAACATCTTATATATCCAAACGAACTAAAATTGAATTGTGAACATAGAGGACAACAGGCTACATTTCTGGATTTAGATATAAAAATTGAGGATGGGATTTTTCTTTATAAAATATTTGATAAAAGAAACGCATTCCCCTTTAAAATAGTACGTATGCCCCATAAGGATAGCACCTGCCCTGTTTTTGTGTTTTATGGAACCATTATGTCAGATTTTTTGAGAATAGCTCGCGTTACTCTAAAATTAACAGATTTTATACCACCAGTTTCTAGCTTAGTAATAAGGATGATAAAACAAGGTGGAAATAAAAATAAAATATTTAAACAGTTAAATAAAGCATTTGTTCGTTATCCTGATGCTTTTGAATCGTTTAAGATAAACCAGACTATATTAATAAAGGAAATCCGAAACTATATTAGCAATGTATAAAATGTATTTATAATTACATATAATAAATTTATATATTAAAAAAAAAAAAAAATGTATCTATGTAAAAATAAAATATTTTTAACCTTTATATATCTAATTTTAAATAAATAAGAATGTAAATATACAAACTACTAATTATAGTGGGGGTGATAAGTAGTTAAATGGATTAATCCAAATCTTATAAATACAAGACTGATAAATTAAAAAATGTATCCATTTTAAATGTGGAAATTGATGAATTGCACAGGTAAGAAATTCATTTTTATACTATGAAAAGGTTAGTAATTGCAATTAAGAATAGGAAATTGGATCAAATTTTTGTAACATGTCTTCTTCCTAAGATTAAGGGTGGTGGTGTTTGATCAACACTGCTGGGGAGCCATGATGTAATATACTGTTTTGTTTTTAAATCCCCGAAACAGTGTTTCATGGTAAACAACTGATGATCCCTTAAAAAAAAAAAAATTGGTATTATAGTAAATTCGAGAGAGTTGATGCAGTGATTGCAGGTGATTAAATGACTTACTGACTAGATGGTTTTTTAAGGAATGATAAAAAGTAATTTTTTGTATAGTTTCAAATATTGAAAACTTCAAAGACTATATATATATATATATATATATATATATAGAGAGAGAGAGAGAGGGGGGGGAGTTTATATATTCAAATTTCATTTAAAAAGAATTACTTTTCAAATAAAAATTTATTCTTTGAATCAAAGAATACAATGTTTAAAATAATTTCCTTAATAAATGGATTTTCAATGTAAGTACATCTCCGAGTAAAAAAAAAACACTAGCAAGATACTAATATTAGTTCTTTATAATTTTGCTAAATAACACATACAGAGAAAATATTAAAGATGAAATGCCTTTAAGGGACATAGAGAATGGGAATGAGTGATGAAAACAAAAAAAAAGGATATGATAATTGGTATCCAAATGCAGTATTAATCCTTGAAAAAAATAGGATGGTATTATAAGGTCCATATTGTTTGAAGATTATGTATATATATATATATATATTTATTTCCACAGTTAAACAACATCACAGCTCACAAGAGTCATGGCAGTCAACAAACCGGAAGTCCAAGTCTCAAATTTTGCCCTCATTTAGGGTCATCAGTTAAATACATCCAAACTCGGGAATTGAAACCCGATTCTCCTGTATGCGAGATGAGTACTCTGCCACTTGAGCAACTATGTCACACACAAGAAAGTTTGTTAACCGTGGCGAAATCCGACTATGGTTGAAGCTATTTCATCTCAAACAAGGAGTGTGACCACCCAAGCTGATGCCTCACAAGTAGGAATTGTTTCAAATGACAGATGTTGCGAGTTTGTCTCTGCTTTATCGTTATTTTCATGGCAAGTGCTTGACTGAGCTTTAATCTATGGTTCCCCACTCGCCAAACTTTCAGAAGAAACACTCGTCTAGCTGAAAACACTATCAATAATTCCCCCCACTTTTTATCTGTGCCTAAACCTAAACGTAGATTCCATGAACAAAGCTTCTTTCTTAGAACTGCACGCCTGTGGAATTGTCTTCCGTTTTCCTTTCCAGCTGACTACAATATGGTTGTCTTCAAGTCCAACGTAAACAAGTTCTTGATGAGCCGTTCCACTTAAGTTAACAAATTTACCGAATTTCCATTACTAACGATTACTATATTGTCCAATTGACTACTGTACATTCTTAACCCTTATCCTTGAGTGGTCTCTGGGCCTTGATAAGTGGTTATGCCTATATAAAAAAAAAAATATTAAAAGTAAATTTTGAAGATGAAAACAACAAGATCAATTTTCTTTTTTTCCTTTATTAAGCCATGGTCATAAAACCGTTAGCAATAGACAGAGGCTACTAAGTTAATCAGAGAACGCATTAAACTTAGAAACATCACAATAGTTAGCCAATACAGAACTCCGATGAGTTATACATGTTCATTCACATTATTCTGAGGCAGCAGGTTCAGGACTGCGAAAAGAGATCACTGGTACATTTCTGAGCAAGCATCAGTGTGATTATATAGAGTGTCTAATGTGAATTTATATCATTGCAGGTTTGGTCTGTTCAGCCGCAGCACAGGGAGGTATTTAAGTATTGAAGTGAGGCAAGAACGATGAAATAATCTGTAGGCAACAAAAGCAACTGTTATATTCCAGTGAGTAGGCAGCAGATCTAATCCAAGTAGGGCATATACTCTTTTTTTATTTTATTTTACTTCAGTCGAAGTTCTCAGAAATCAAGGGGCCCACGACCTGGGGGCTAACACTTGAAGTCTATATGAGATACAAAGATATTCGAATGTTCCATTAAAGTTCTTTATCCCTCAAACACTGAGTTAGTAAAGAAAATTAAGAACATAATTTTCCTCTTCCCAATTAACCATTTTTATACATTGTATATCTTTCATGTTGGTCTCTTGGTCTTACTGGATTCCAGGACAAGAATTTATCTAGTCTGGTGGACTATCCAGCTTCATGCTATTACTTGAGGTAATATCACTTGGAAAAGGTGCACCATTCCTCGTAAAAGCTAATGTGGGTTAACCATAGTGAGGAGATCTTATTTGGGCAGCGAATACTATGTAATTTTGAATATTTGGTCAGGGCTTACTTCTATGGAAAAAGTATCCTCATGCCAGGTTGTTCTGACAAACCCCTGTACAGAGAGACCTTAGACACACAAGGGCAGTGTCTAGTAGGCATTCAAGTTCTCTCTATACTCCAGAATGAACAGGGTCGTGTCAGGGAATATGTGGTATATATCTGATGGCACGATGCTGTAGATGCTCAAGAGAACCAGAGAACACCCTACCAACTCCAGCAAACACGTGGGTACGAATCAGTGCCTTGTAAAATCTAGTCAGTAAATGCCAATCATGAGGAATTTGGTAACTCAGAATATGCAACACATAAAACTCCCTATTAACCCTATTGCTACACATTTTATGTTTGTGTGAACGTTATCACCTTTAATACATATTTTCGTTTCAATAATGAATGAAATCATTTTTAATTATATACATGTCTTTTTGTGGTTATCTTTACGATTACTGTTTCCAGTTCACTTCCGGTCACTCTTGCGTTTTTAACTGATTATTTACGGTATCTTTTGTTCATTAAATTGTTACATTAAAATACAGAAGACATAAAGGAAGACCCCCCCCCCCACTCCCCATATGAAGAAGAGCTTTTCTAAATAATGTTATTATTTCAAAAAACATTCTTAACATGGCGAGTGGTAACTAGAAGGGAAGTAGAAATAATAATCATAAAGGTAACCCTTTTTAGTATCTTTAAATAAGTAATTTTTAAAGTTTGAAGGAAAGTATGCTAATAAGATAGTTGAGAAAATAGACAGACAGACAGACTGCTCTTTTTAGTGATTATGACCTTCAGCTTATGAATAAAAAAAAACTGTGACAATATTAAGTTTCTTCAGTTAAGCAAGCTCAATAAGAAATGAGAATAACCAATGTTTTTTTTATATGTAGGAGAGAAAAACTTTTATTGAGTTAAGTCAATATTGTCGAATTTTCAAAGGAAGCAGCCTGCTCTGTACAAATAAACAGATTTTCAAAGCAGATTGTAGGATAGGAACTAAAAATGACCCAGTCACTACAGAGAAATAAGTAGTAAATAATTATATATTTATCTTTACCACATTCAAAAGCTAGATCTACAATATTGTTTAATTCTTTTATAAGTTTTTCATGTGGAATTTTAGCATATAGCATACTAAAATTATAAGTCGCTATAGATTTTGCTTTTCTTCTGGAATTTATGTTATTTAATTTTTCTTTTACTAGTTGTGAATTATTTACCACCCAAAATAGATTAATATTACTATAGAATTTTCTTTTCTGGTGGAAATTATTTGTTTGATTTATAATTAACTAGCAGGGGTGCCCGGCGTTGCTCGGGTGTTTGGAGGTGTATGCTGTGCAAAAAAAGCAAAAAAACAAAAAAAAATGGTTAATTTTTTAAAACTTTGACCCCTATTATGACCCCTTAAAATTTATTGTTTCGGGCTCAAATCAAGTTATTAAGTTAGATCCATGTTCAAGGAACCTATATCTAAAATTTCAAGTGTCTAGACCCAAAATTGTCGGAGGAGTTTGGTAGAGTTCTTAAAGGTCAAATCGTTGAAATTTGACCCCTTAACAGCCAAATTTCTGGCTGACACCCGTCACATCGATTTTCCCAAATCTCAGTACCCGGTATTTCAAATTTCGAGTCTATAGACTAAAAATTGACAGAGTTATTGCGTAGGGAAATGTACACAGACAGACAGACACACAGACAGACAGACAGACACGTTCACTTTTATAGAGATATAGATTTAAACACCTTAGATATAGCTTTACTTAAAGGTTTAGTGATGTACGTCTTTGAACCTACAATAAATCTAGCGCTAACTGGATTTTTGTGCATTTTAGGTATCCAATACATACATGGAGTTTTTTGTTTTTTTCCTTCTAACTTTAATCCTACTTTTTCACTAATAATGCTATTATTCAGAATAATGCTTTCTAAATTAATATTACTTACTTTATAGGTATCTGAAACTTTACCAATAATTCCTACTTATAACAATAAACGTTGTATATAATATTTTTTACATATAAAAGCTATATTATTTGCCGCTTTATCAATGGGAACTATTGCAAACTTATCTTGAAGAAGTTCTCTAAGTATTTCTGAATTTTTAAGAAGAGGATTAGTTTTTTAGGGTGTTTAAATTTGTTTATACGTTCAACCTTTTTATATATGTATTCAAGTTTTTCCATGCATCAAACGTAGAGTGTAATAATGTATATTTATTTGCCGTAGACATAATAAAAAAAGTCTCTAGTGCTTTAGTTACTTCTTTAACGCATTTAGTGTAATTAAGGCTTTTAGTTTCCCTATAATTTGGACCTTTACTAAGGAGTTTTCTTAATTTTGAATTTTTTTTACTATCTCTAGATTACCTGTAAATACGTGTTTTAATCGGAAGAGAAGCTGTAAAAACCTTATAATATGTTTCCATTACGCCATTTTGAATTTTGAAAATGACATAATGGAAGCATATTATAAGGTATTTACAGCTTCTCTTTCAATTTTCAGATTTTAATCATGTCAAAACGCACTTCATTTCCTTTTGATGGATTGATTGTTGCTATTTCTTCTGATGAGTTAAGGGCATAATAAATTCACTGATTGATATAATAATTAAGTGATTGATTTTGTGCTACGAAACGTATACTGTCAAGAATTGTAAATGTCAACTGAATTAAAGGAATAAATTGTAAGATGGTCAACATCATAAACTTTAGAATATAGAGACTTTTGTCATTCATTCACTATATATATATATATATATATATATATATATATATATATATATATATATATGTTAAAAGTCCACGTATGCGTCTAGGATAGTGATTTAAAGGTTATGAGGGTTTTGAAGCATGGAAAATGATGTTACTTTTTGTATTTAATATTTTTATTGTTATTTTTTATATTTCAAACGGACCTCTGCTCTTGGTCACAAAAAAGTATCAAAACTTTTTTGTGGCCAAGAGCAGAGGTCTTGAAATATAAAAAATAACAATAAAAAAAATTATATATATATATATATATATATTAAATTGTAATTCAATGAATTTCAAAAAACTCTCATTGAAATGAATTTCATATCAAAGAATTTTTATTATTCTAAGCAAGACAAAGTATGCTTTAGAAAATTAATCTCCTTAACCTATAGGGTTTCGATGTCTACTATCTCATCAGAGGAGAGAAAATATTAGCAAATATTTATAAAGGTATGCACCCTATTTGCTAAAGTCAGTGAGACATGGAAAGTCAAAGTCAAAATAATAAATTCATCAGAAGTCCTGTAGTAGGAGGATTTGCAGAAAAAGGATATGAAAGTTTTTTTTTAGATCCAGCTTGCTTGGTAAAATCCATGTTATGCGTTCTTTACATCCGTTTGGTCTGAAGTATATATATATATATATATATATATATATATATATATATATATATATCTGCTGTTTCAGAAAAAATTTGATTTTAACCAAAATTAAGTTTCAAAAAAGAAAAGTAGAAGTCGGCAAGTAAAGATAGGTTGGTTGCTGTTTTGTGTTTCTTCTGCAACACTGACTAATCGTGCAAGTGTTCAATTAGTAGAAATAGCAATTACATTTAGCGTTCACAGATTGCATTCGTTTCTTCATGTTTTATACCCATCATCGAAATGAATCATTTCTTTTGGTGGAGACTTGAGACGTTGATGCAATTAAATACAATCATCTCTGCATACTGTTTTTTTTTTTTTTTTTTTTCTAAAATAAACTTAAGAAATTGCATGCATATATATATTATTTATACTAGCAGGGTGCACCTGGCCTTGCTGGGTCATAAAATACGCTTAAATATATTTTAATTCATGCAGATTTTGAATATATTATTACAGAGCCAATTCTCTATTGAATATTATATTGTACCTAATATATAGTACTGATTTCAAAAGTTAAAAAAATGACTTAGAACAGGCAGAGGGATGCAACATTTCGTTGATGGGACAGAGGCTGAAGCTTAAATGACAGTTCAGGACCTATCAGGTTGAAACCCTATCCAGGAGGGAGAGACTAGTAGCAGATGAACCAGCCCAAATATGAAAACAGTACACCATGGCGAATGGTGGCCTTATAGAGGCACAGGATACTTTCAGGCGTAAGTAGCTTTCTAGCACAGTAGAGAGAGCCCACCTTCTTCGCAGCAGCCTTGGAAAAGCTCTCAATGTATCTGTTCCAACTCATGTTCCCTGTTAACGTTAGGCTGAGGAGTTTGAACGAAGTACTTTCAGGTAGTGTGTTTTGGCAATTGTTATTGGTGGTAGAGCAGGTTTCTTGTAATTATTGAAGGAAACAAGTTTAGTCTTGGCAGCATGTAATGTGACCATCCATTTTGGTCCCCATTCCACTACAGATTGGAGGTCTTCCTCTAGTGTTTCTGCCATTTCCTTAGATATGTGTTCATTTGATTTCCCCTCGTGCCTGTTATAGAGCATGGTATGGTCAACAAATATACCCATCTCGGAGACAATTTTATCAGGGAGGTCATTTCTGAATATTAGGAATAATAAAGGTCCACGGATAGACCCCTGAGGTACTCCCGTTTTTATATCATATTGTTTAGATATTGTTTATGACTGTTGAGGACAACCTGGATTCTTCTCTTACTTAAGAAGGATTTAATTGCGTTATGTATTCTTCCAGTGATACCATATGATCTGATTTTCCTGAGAAGATCATCATCAAAAGCCTTAGATATATCTAAGGCTACCGCTCTACCTTCCCCTGCTTTGTCCAATGAATAGTATATACATTCAGAGATTACAGTTAGGATATCTGCTGTAGAACAGCTTGCCTAAATCCATATAGTTGGTCGGTCAGAAGTTTAGCGGCTGTAAGGTGATGGACTAGCCCTTGATTAATTATGAACTCAAATATTTTAGTGATAACCAGGAGAAGACCAATAGTGTGATAATTTAATGGGTCAGTCCTTTTTCCAGAATTCTTGAAAACTAGTACCACAGAAGCAGTTTTCCAGCAGTCAGGAAAGCAAGATTTGTTAAGGCATTTGTTGTAAAGTTTGGAAAGAACTGGAGCAACCTCAGTGGAGTATTTTTTTAATAGTACAACCAGGATGAGATCGGGTTCACATGCTTTCGAGGTGTCTAGGTTTTTTATGATACTATGCACCTGAGAAGAGGTGATTTTCAGATCATCTAGTGTGGTG
Organism: Euprymna scolopes; assembly: GCF_053919585.1. NCBI lineage: Eukaryota > Metazoa > Mollusca > Cephalopoda > Sepiida > Sepiolidae > Euprymna > Euprymna scolopes. The sequence continues at coordinate 40,235,964 of NC_136502.1, read as the reverse complement.
TCTGTCTGCAAAGGAAAGTCAAGGAAGGAGTGGTTAGCTGGGTCCAATGTGGAGTTTGAGGCAAACCGACTGGCAAGCAGGTTAGTCTATTCGGTTGCCATGCAAACAACCTCGTAATTGTTTAATAGTCGGGGAATTGTTGATTGCTCATTGTTTACTACACTGTTTCCAAACATCACGGGTTCCTAAATTCTGTGCTTTGATGCGTTTACTGGTGGCTTCAGTATATTCTTTCTTAGCTGGTGCTATTTCTTTCTTACAATTACTTCTAGCTTCTATAAACTTCTGTCTGTTTGAACTAGGCTTATGTCAGTGAAATCTGTGGTATGCATGCTGCCTTTGAGCAATGACAGCTGCACAAGTAGAAGTAAACCATTGGGGAGAGTGGGGCTTGCTATAGAATTTCTGTATGGGAACATGTGCTTCAATTGCAGTTTTGAACTATTCAGTGGTCTCATTTGTGCACTGCTCAGATGAAAGAGAAAAGATATTTCCCGATGGAGCATCTCTGATGGCTTCCCAGTCAGCCTTTTTATAATACTATAATATATATATTTATTATTTTTTATAATACTATAATATATATTATATATAATATTTTTATAATACCTCGTTGTTTGGTGCAGTGGCTCTTCAGTTTTGGGTTGATAATTTAGGGCTTTTTCTATCATAATCACAGTGTGATCAGCATTCCTAGGTGGGCTATGGGCAGTTGTTACACAATCATCGGAAACTGTGGTCAGAAATAGATCTAGAAGTGAGACATGTTGATCTTGCTGGTCTGGGAAACATGTCGGAAATGTAACCGTCTGTGATAGGGAATGAGATGTAGAGAAGCTATGTGTTGTGCTACCAGCTGCATTTGTGTAAGTAGAGAATCCAAGCCAATTACTGTGGTGGACATTGAAGTCACTAAATACATGTACTTGTGTGCTAGTATTGAGGGAGAGTGCTGTATCTATGCTGTCAGAGATTTTGTTTATTATTGAACAGTCCTGGGTCGATGGAAAACGGTAGAGAAAATATAAATAGCTAATTTTATGTTATGTTAAGCACATAAAAGCCTGATCGTCCGATTCTAGTTTTGTTTCTCTAGTCAAGGGGAGGGTGTTTCGAATATAGACAACAAGTCTGTGCATATGTATGTCTGAGTCCTTACAGCAGAGTGGGAGATAACCAGGCATGTTAAAGTGGTTAGAGGGAATGGAGGAGTGTAGGTTAGCTTCACTTA